>NC_139953.1:37720589-37728089 GCF_963454915.1 Gymnoscopelus microlampas
GAGGGTACAAATGGAACCAAATGGATCCGTAAGGGTCTACTTGTACCCTCTCAGAGTTATGGGGGTCTGTGAATTTATTTTGTTTTGTTGAATCACCACAATAGTCGTTTGGTTGATGTACTTCTCTCATTCACATTCACAGTAGATCGAGCCTTGCTCTTGGCATCTAAGGTTATGATTTCAAGCCCTGGGTGATGCAACATATAAATGTTAAGTCGTAGCCTACTCGGGCATTGTGATAAGAGACACATGATGACTTCAAAGTTTGATGAACATTTTAAATCCAGACATTTACTGATCAACCCTCCTATATTTCTCATTTGTCTTCCTCCTCTTGCTATTTTTCATCTATCTACTCTTCCTCCTTTTTACATTCCTTCTGAAATTGCCCGACCACACCATGGCTGTATGTGAAGCAGCTACATTTTTGTTTTAGTTTAGTCTTCTTGTAGACCAGTGTTGATTAAAACTCCATAATGTTTCAAGGGTTTAAATATTTTCTTCTCAGTGACTTAATGTTTGTTTTGTTTTGTTTTAGTTTGATCTAGGTTAAAAAAAAAAATTGTTATTTCTTCTTCTCAATGATCCGAATTGGTGACTTTAGAGTTTCTTTTTCTGGGTTTTGATGTTTTTTCCATCCTCTTCACTGCACTCTGGTGTGTCATCAAACAGTGGTGACTCATATTTTCCTCACACACATAAAGACATCAACACAAACAATCATCACCTCATATCTGTACACGCACGCACGCACGCACGCACACACACACACACACACACACACACACACACACACACACACACACACACACACACACACACACACACACACACACACACACACACACACACACACACACACACACACACACCTTGGTGCTGTGAGGTCTGCACAGTTGGTGAGATGAGCTCATTCTGCCGCTCTCTCTCTCTCTCTCTCTCTCTCTCTCTCTCTCTCTCTCTCCTATCTCTTGCTTGTCCTCTTCATGTTTGTCTTCCTGTAACTCTGTCTCTTCATCATCGATCTCTGTTGTCCTTTATGCCCCTTTTCTATCCTTCCTCTGATTCTTTCCATTCTTTCTCTCACTCACTCTTTCTCTCTTTCTCTCTCTCCATCTCCTTTCTTTCTCTCTACTCTCTTTCACTCACTTTTCTCTCTTTCTACCATCGCCCCCCCCCCCTCTCTCTCTCTCTCTCTGTCTCTCTGTCTCTCTATCTTTCAGGTGATTTATTGGTTGTCAGTCTGCTCTGTGCCGTTCTGCTGTAGAGGGCTTCAGGGCCAACATCAACCACACACACACACACACACACACACACACACACACACACACACACACACACACACACACACACACACACACACACACACACACACAGTCTTGTCAGTAGAAATCGCCCCCATGCATATGCACGTAGGGTGGGCAATCTGTGTGTGTGGAGGAGAGTTGGAGGGTGGCATATGTGCGTGGGGGGATTTGTGTGTGTGTGTGTGTGTGTGTGTGTGTGTGTGTGTGTGTGTGTGTGTGTGTGTGTGTGTGTGTGTGTGTGTGTGTGTGTGTGTGTGTGTGTGTGTGTGTGTGTGTGTGTGTGTGCGTGCGTGCGTGCGTGCGTGCGTGCGTGCGTGCGTGTTAGATTCTCACAGACTGTAAACTCAACCAAACCAGCAGCAGAAACAACACTGATAGTCTCTGCATTTTCTGTGTCCTTAAATGCCTCACACACGCCTCCCAATGTTCAACGTGACGTTGAACATTATTCAACAAGCATGCAGGCGTGTGTGTGAGTGTGTGTGTGTGTGTGTGTGTGTGTGTGTGTGTGTGTGTGTGTGTGTGTGTGTGTGTGTGTGTGTGTGTGTGTGTGTGTGTGTGTGTGTGTGTGTGTGTGTGTGTTCATAAATAAATGCCCTCAAACCACGTGCTATCAAATAATGGATTATTTGGAAATGATGATTTAATTTAGATTATTCAAATAAATAATTTAAACATGTACGGTCAAATCCTCAGTGTTCACTGATAATGGCTACTCTGAATGGCTACTCTCTCCTGAATGGCTGACATTGGCAACCCACCTGAAATATATATTACTGTATATGCAGTGGTGGAAAGTAACAAAGTACATTTACTTAAGTACTGTACTTAAGTACAATTTTGAGGTATTTGTATTTTACTTGAGTATTTCCAATTTCCAATACTTTTACTTCTACTCCACTACATCTCAGAGGCAAATATTGTACTTTTACCAGGTTGTGCTCAGGTCGTGCTCAAACATACAGACACACACACACAAAGTCAGTCCTTGGAGTGGCTAGCACCACTCAAAAATAACGTCAGAGTATGACACCAGCTAGACGTCACCCCCCCCCCCCTCCCCCCCCATCAAGTCCATATGGTTATTGAAATATTTGTTTACTCAACACAACAACTCACATTTCTTCTGGACCGCCAGTTTAGTATTTGATTTGATTTGATTTTATATAGGATCCCCATTAGCTGATGCCATAGCAACCAGCTAGTCTTCCTGGGGTCCACACAAAAAACATAAAAAATGCAAATACAAAATTATAAAATGTCAGTACTCAACACACAATACATAATGAAGCTAACAAATAAGATAGCTAAAATGACATGTGAGCAAAGAAACAGAAAACAAAAACAAAACAATGCATTAAGCCAGTGTTTCACAAACTTTTCAGGCTGTGACCCGCCCAAAAATTCTTATATTTGAACTAGGGCCACCCTGACAAGCACTTGGAATTGTACGAGTTGAGGCATTATATTTAGCTGGACTCAGTTCCACTGTCCAAATAAGAACTTAAAGTTTACAGTGGATAGTTCCATAAAGTATACAGTGGATAGTTTCCACAAGTTCAGCAGTTTCAGTGGTTTGGTAGCTTTTCTCACACTGAACCAGCTGTTTCAGTGGACAACAGTCAGTGGGAGACTGTAGTTATACTGGACAACTCCCAGCAGGTTAAACTGGATGACAGTTGTACTGTGGAGCTTCCACTGCAGGCAGGAATGTGTGTGTCTGTGCAGCTCCAGTAGAAACCGTGGGGGACAGAGAATTAATGTGAAGCAGGTTGGTGCTGAAGGAAGCAGAAACACTTTCCCTGGAAGAATAAAGGTTAGAAACCCAGAACTGTACATTTATATGACTGTAACAATCTCAAGTACAGCAAAGAGTTGCTGACACAGTGATTGTGTGTTTCTGTGGAGGCTTGTTAGAGCAGAGTGTGGACCTGGAATCGACACCGACTCTAAACACACAATAATGAGACTCCTGCGGGTATTCATTATATGACAGGAAGAGATGGGAGCACGCATGTACACACACAGGTGCATGCACGCACACACACACACACACACACACACACGCACACGCACGCACACACACACACACACACACACACACACACACACACACACACACACACACACACACACACACACACACACACACACACACACACACACACACACAGACACACACACACACAAACGGATATATGCGGATAAATGCGGATATATGCAGACATACAGATACTAATGGGACAGGAACACTTGCATAGAAACGCACGTACACAACCACGCACACACACACACATACAAACACACACACACACACACACACGCGCGCGTGCGCACATGCGTGCATGCAAGCGCACACAAACATGCAGACATAGACCTGTACGCACACACAGACATATGCACAATGATTTAGAACGTGCAGACAGACAGATAAAAACAGACAGACCGGCAGACGCACACAGACACACGCACAGTCGCACGGACGCACGCACGCACGCACGCACGCACGCACGCACGGACGGACACACACACACACAGACACACACACACTCACACACACACACACACACACACACACACACACACACACACACACACACACACACACACACACACACACACACACACACACACACACATTTGAATTCTTTTATTTGGATCTGCACAAAAAGCGCAATACATGATAGATCCAAACATTGATCAGAAGAAGGTCACATTATACGGGCAAACCAGATACAACTGCTGCACATGCTTAACACACAGAGGAAAAAAAAAGATAACGAATTGATGACATACTATATACAGAGATTCAACAGTTGTTTTTTTTTTTGTTGTTTTTTTGCCACTCAAGGGTAAATGAAACATCGCCTTCTCCAGATAGACAGACTGCCCATAATAGCTGAGACAGAACAGTATTTAGCCAACTTTTTTGCATTTGTCTTTTGCAATCCACCTAATTGCATGCCGCGGAGCACAAGTTTGTGGACGTGGCCCAGACTCCCAAACACAAGGACAATAAGTTGACAGTTATATCCCAAGGCCATAATACGTTCCACCAAAGGTTGATATTTCATACGTTTGGATGTAAAACAAATGTCCATATACAAATCAAATGGGCAGCCTATTTCGAAGATAGTAACGTTTTTTCTCATTTCATTAATGAACACAATATCTGGGGTATTTGGAATATCTTGCAGTGAATTGACATGTGTGTCATTGTGATCAAACCAGTCTAGTTTTACAGTACTGTGTTTATACATTTTTGTTGTCCTTTCCTGTACTTCTCTGATTCTGTCTGAGACCAGATCCACCAGACGATCATGTCTGGCAATGTACAGTCCTTTATAGTGGCTGCAGCCATTTAAGATGTGTGCGACTGTCTCTTTGTCATGTGGTACTGGGTGTAGAATACAGTGTGGGTCATGTTGTGATGGATACCAGGTTGCCAAGTTAAACTTGGTCGGCAGCACTTGTAGACGTGCTTTAATGGTGAAGATTAGAATGTCCTCACCAATAGTGTTATTTGAGAGGACAGAATGGGACAGTGAGTGATTTGCAAAAGGAATAAAAGCCAGTTTCCCCTGTAGCTTCAGGCTGGTCCAGTGCTGTGCACTGTGAGATCGATTCACTCCCAGAATGGAGGCTCTCGCAGTCGCGGATTTGATTGACAGCTCAACACCGTCCTGCTGGTAGATCGCGCGTGCATAAACGAGCGGATCTGTGACGATGCGGTTATTGATCGCCACAGCTGTTCCATCGGGCGCCGCCCACTTTAGCTCCAATCCCGAACGATGGCACAGGTCGTTTAAGTCCATCCAATCGGACCGCACACCAAATCCTGTCGCTTTAATGTCCAGTTTTCCATTTCCCTTCGTCCTGAATCCAAGGAATTGCGGCTCATTATCCATCGCGGGTGTTACTTTGCGTCGCTGCAGATGTTGAATGAGTGATTCACGGGCCATTTCTCTGACCGTAGGATCATCATTGTTGAGCATGTTGATGAGGTGGCTGGTTCTGGTAGCGGTGTAAACCCATTCTATATTCGGTACGCCCAAACCACCCTCCCTGATGGGCTGAAAGAGGATGGAGCGGGTGGAATGGGTATTAAGTTTGAACCAGCCCCTCACCAGACGCACTGTCTTGTTGTTCAGTTCTGTAAGGGTGTTCTGTGGCAAATGGACATTTGAGAATAGGTGTTGAATTTTGGCAAGTGCCAATTCTCTGATGGCCTGCAGTTTCATTCGGATGGGGAGGGGGGAGGAATCGATTAAATCCAGTCTGACAGAATAGTCATCATACAGTTCCCGGACTTGTTCTTCCCAGTCACCTCCAACATTAAATTTATGTCCCAGGTACAGATATGCTTCATGTCTTGAATATACTCGGATGGGTTTTTGCATTAGTGTAAAGGATGGGGGCTTATCGGCTTTAGATGCATACCACCGATTACCACCGCTGCGCCTTTCATAGAACGCAGCGCATTTGGTTTGTTTTGCCTCCAGCCTGGACCACAGCAGAAACTCCTCAGTGCGGGAGAGCATGGATAGAATAACACTCTCCTGATTTGACGCGATCTGAACGTCATCGGCGTATCCTTGTACTGGGTTTGGAGATCTTATTCCATCAGGTGCGCACTGGCGCATCCATTTGAGCCAGTGATTGAGTGCAAGAATAAAGTTTACCGCACTCCAGGGACATCCTGTTTTAATTCCGATACCAAGTTTAATTGGATCAGTCAGAGTATTCCCACATATAACTTGAATGTAGGACTTTTCATAGACATTTTTCACTATATCTGTATACAGCTGTGGCAATTGTATTTCATTGAGAGCATAAATCATAACATTATGAGGCAGTGTGCCGAATGCATCACGGAAATCTAAAAAAACGGAATAGAACTTTGCAGAGTCATGTTTAAAGTTGTCAATCCCTGTCTTCAGACAGAAAACATGCTCATTCATTCCTTGACGGGCAATATAAGCCTTTTGTTCAGATGAGAGAATACCAGTATCTGTGAGCCAGGGCAGAATGCGGGCCAATATGCACTTCATGAATACTTTATATATTGTCGGTAAAAGTGAAATGTCCCTCCACGTAGAAGGGTCGTCAGGAATATTGTCTTTTTTAGGGATTCTGTAAATTAATGCACCTGCCCATGAGTCCGGGACTTTTCTATTCAACAAACAAGTGTTAAATATATTTACCAGGATTTGAGATGACACCTGCCTAGTGGCTTTTAGGGTCTCATATGTGACCCCGTCAGCGCCACTAGCTTTATTATTTGGCAGGCTGTTGATAACTTCTTCCACCTCGCTGGCTGTAAAGTTACCGGTCTCTGGCATATACTCTGGGGGTTCGAATGCAAGCGTCTGTTGCCATGGTGCGTCATTTAAAGGGGCGTGGTTGGGTTTTTTACATTTGGCAGAATAGTAATTCTGCACAAGGTCCACATTATTAACAGCGGGTGGGGGGTTTGGATATGTGCTGTTGTTTAGAATGATCTCTATTGCTTTAGTTCTCCTATGTTGCCATAGGTAAGCCAATTTATCTCTGCCCACCTGTCTCGGTCTCCTTTGATGTTCAGTGGGTCTCCCGAGCGCTGGTTGAATAGCGTCTCTCACGAAGCACAGTTGCGCCTCGATCCATTCCCCTAGGGAGTCCCGAGACAGTTCTTGTGGGAGGGTCGGACTAAAGAGCGGAAACTTCTTTAGTACTCGCAGTGTGTACTTCAGTAGCGGTAGTCCAAATGGTCTTCCGTTCTTATGGCGAGTGGTGAAGGTCCCGTTCTTGTAGTACACTCCATTAAGAATGCTGATGAGTTTAATCCATTTGGCAGGTGTTTCACCTGAGAAGGCAAAGTTTCGCCGCTCCTCCAGTCGCTTTGCATCCAGAGTTTTTCTGTAGTTTCTCTCCTCGTTTTGAAAGAGGATCCACTCCTCTGGTGTAAGTGGTCGGACATAGTCTGAAAACGTTGTCCAGGTGCTCTCTCTCCCCGCTGGATGTGCTGGCGTGGGGTCGAACACCTGCCACCTTTGTTGATATATTCTACCAGTTGGTAAAGCAGCTTTAAAGGCCAACTTTATCACCGCAATGAGGCACATTGCAAACAGCAATCTGGTAACATCCATATTAGTAACCTTTCTTCCCTGCATTGACGGCGGCAGTTACGACGGGTGTGTTTTAAAGTGTTATT
>NC_139953.1:37733089-37778089 GCF_963454915.1 Gymnoscopelus microlampas
AGTTACCGTGAGCTGTGTTTTCTTTTTCTGTTTTTTCGTTCTTCAAATCATACAATCTGTTAAAATCAGCGTGAGTTTCCTTTTTGTTATTAGCGCGGTAGTTCCTGGCCAAACAGGAAACCGGTGCATTTCCGCTTCCATTTTCCGGCCAGATGACGTCATTTTCGCGGGACAGTCAACCCCGACCATGTTCAATAGAGAATATATAAATAAAAGGCTTTCGGGGGTGAAATTCATGGAGTGGGTGTTGTGAAACATTTGCCACTCACAAAAGATATACAATTTAACTTTAGCTTTATTGAAAAAGTTACCTACAGTAGCATTACTTTAATGTCTGATAATACCCCTTTAACATGAATCCAATATGGGAGTCCTTCTGCTTCATCTCTCTCTCAGCTAAGGGGTCCTTGGCCTGAAAAAACGTTGAAGACTCAAGGCTTTACCACACAAAAAGCCCAGTGGAAGAATTAAGAGTGAAAAAAGGAGTGGAACATTTGGTCCCGAGGACAATCATCAGCACAGTGCTGATGGTGGTAATCTTTGTAATCAAGTTATTTTTAAAAAGCGCCCTTTTAATTTTTGCATATTCACAACCCACGCTGTAATTGTCGGCTCCAGCTAATGAGCAAGTGAAGCGCCACATGAGAACACATTTAGACAATGGTGCCGTTGTTTAGAAAGCAACACCATGATCACAAACTCTGGCCAACTGTGTTAGGAATGAACCCATTAAAACCTGAGGCTGATTCTACAGATGTCATCTAAATCCTAAACCAGTTTTCTGAAAAACTTATGTTGCTATATCAGTGGTGCTTATTTCATGTCAAGAACCCCCAAAACGATATGTATTTGCCCACGGACTCCCCTATCTGAAAATGTTTTGTTCCAGTGACCTAAGAAACAAAGATTTGAGTTAAAAATGCTCGCCTTAAAAATATATTCAAAGATTTGCAAAAATGTTCACGATTCTCCAAAAATAGCAGATCTACAAGCTCATAGCGCGGCATGAAGTGACATGTTATGAGCCATTGGACAGGTGGCGCCATCTTGAGAGGTTTTCAGCTATTACTTTCAATGGTGTGACGTCATATAACTTTCAGAAACTCTGTTACTTATAATTTTTAAAACTTCGAATAAATTACCTCTATTTAGACTTCTGGTAAATGTTTCTAAATACAGTATATGTACCCTGCACTGATAGAGGGTGATGCAGATTCAAATTTGTTCGTGTTTCATCATGACATTGACATTTAGGCTGCATTTTATTACCAATAACATTATTATGGCATTCCTCTGCCCTCTACAATTTGATGTGATGCACATTTTGCTCTTCATTATTCACAGTTCAGTCAGTACACTCTTTTCTAGATAGCATCTTTAATTGTAATGATATTGCATTGCATTTGGCACCATGGCTCTGCTCCCGGGATGCTCCTCTACGATCTGTCCAAGACTTGACTCTGAGCTCACACAAACCTCCCCCCAGGAAGCAGAGCCAAAGATACACAGTTATTACAGGACATGATATTAGTCAGATGAATCCCTCAGAGGGCACAAACTAAAGATAAGCAGATATTAAAGAACATGATATTCTACATACTGTATGAACCCACATTAAATGACAAGCTGATCCGACCTAATGAAGATATTTACGACTACAAGAGCAGGTGGGGAGGTGGAAGGAGTTTTTCACTGACGAGCTGTCGCTGGGCAGGAGGTAGAGAGACCGCTTAGGAATCGGAATAATAAATATCTTCATTTTGTTTTTATTTAGTTTTTGTCAGTGAAAAAAGGTAGTCGAAACATTTTTAGTCATAGCTTTAGTCGACGAAAGTGGTGGTAGTCAGAGTTGTAAAGCAACTAAGTACATTTACTCAAGGTACTTACATTAACCACTTTAGCCCCATTTCATACATCGGCTATTTCTAAATAGCCGATCTACAAGCTCACAACGTGTCGAGCTTGTAGCTCTGCTCTTTTCAAAGCTTTTAGTACTTTTACTTTTGGTACTTTAAGTATAGGGGAGACCGGGGACAAAAGTAACACTTTTTGTATTTGCCTTCATAATTCACAGACTACTTGAAATATCCTGTTACCAAGTGGGATTGTGTATAGGCATTTTAGTCAGTGGAAAACCCTTTAAATGTCATAGATCGACCAGGAGGCAGGCTTGCAAGTAAAATAATATAATTTATTCCAGGCCTGGACAACAATAGGAAATAACAAAAGAAATAAAAAACTCAAAACTCAACAGAACATAAATAACAGAGAGGTAAGCTGTCAACCTCTCCCCATGGCAGCCCACACTCTACTGACCAGCTCTCTCCTTCAGCTCTCCTTTATATAGTCTAACAGACCCCACCCATGGCTACAATCAACCAACCCCGTGCATTCAAAATCCACCCAAGCTGCTCCCCATGTAGCATTAAGCAGCTCCTCAGGCTTCAAGGCAGCCTCCCCTTTACAGCATCTGATAAATAGATAAACACAAGTATATTAGATTCCATGTCACAACAGAATGTGCACCTTCTGTGGGACTGAGAATCTACAAGTTACAGTATACAAAACAGCATCATATACAATGAATGTGTAATACTAGTAAATTAGTCAAGCTGCTCTGTCACATATCCTAGTCATCTTTTGCTATGCGAAACATATATATGTGCCCTAATTAATAATACAATTTTTAAGCTTTCACTAATAAGGACAAGACTAGAATATTAATTTGAATGCAATGAGTCACAGTGTTACAATTGCCCCTGTGACGGGGGCAGTTGTAACAGTGGTTGGGGGCAATTGTAACACTGTAAAAATAAGTCATATTAAAACACTTTATCTCAAATAAAAGCACATCACTATACTACTACTATAATACTGTACATTCAATAATGTACGTTTACACCTCAAAATCAGTTTTTGGGTTGAAAACTTCTGCTGAGATGAAATTATCATTCTATCCTTCCATAGGCAGAGAGAGGACCCTACTGAGCATGTGCACAAGAAGTCTCACCCCTCTAGCTTGTTTCTAATTAGAATTATTGAGTGTGTTACTTTTGCCCCCTGTTACTTTTGTCCCCGATCTCCCCTATTTTGATGCCAATACTGTTGTACTTTTACTCAAGTAACATTTTGAACACAGGCCTTTTATATTATTGCGACCGTAGGTCGCACTTACTACAGAAAGCTGCTCCAGGTGTCCGTCCGTCACTCCGTCACTCCGTCACACACGTCACACTTTTGCCCTGCTCATATCTCCGCACCCATTGCCCCGATCCATGCCACATTTTGCACACACACTCCTTACCTGCCAAACTACACCCTCCAAGGACCCCCGGAGCTCCAGGGACCCCCAGCTGCCTCGGGGACCCCCAAGTGTAAAAAATGAGCACATGTGGACAAATTACCAAATGACCACCCCAACGGGGCTGCTCACGGGGCATTCCCGGGGACCACCCACTCCTGGTGCTCCAGAACGGATGCAAAAGTGGTGGCGCCCCCAGTGGAGGACCCCCTGCCACTGCAGCTCACATAAAATGCCGTAACTACCATGTCACAGCTAACCCCACATTTAGACCACCAAACAAAACTATCCATTGCCCACACAACTAGGAACCAATCGCCGTTACAGCCCTCTTCTGTATACATGTGACCTACGGTCGCTTATCTCCCGATTAGGGAGTCTTACTGGTGGTATTGCTACTTTTACTTAAGTAAAATGTCTGAGTACTTCTTCCACCACTGGTGGTAGTGCTGCAAGTGTTACGAAAGGGAAGATGCAGGGATGCAGTTAGAGACACAGGGTGTAGATCAGTCAGTGAGACAGGACTGTAACTCACTTGATGTAGGTGTTGGCGTTGCCCTCAGGGAAGACGTATGGATGTCTCTTCCTGAAGACGTGTCCCACTCTGCTGCAGGGAAGGATCTCTAGACAGCCTCCACACTGCCACACACGGAACGAGATCTCTGCAGGACACACGCACACACACGCACACGCACACGCACACACACACGCACACGTCAAAAAAATACATAAATAAATCACAATACTGACTATTGCATTGCAAATTTCCCCCGAAAGGAAGCTGACAGATTCTCTTGCCCTGTTCTTGTGCAGCAGTATAGAATCCAAACCTGTCATACCAATCGAGCTTTGTTTATATTTCACACAAAAAGTAAATCATAAAAATATAAACACACAGGCTAAACATCTAATCATGTGGATCTCAGGATCCAATGTCGATCTTCATGTGACCAGCCTGTGACATAAGTCATCCAGTAGTGTAAAGTAAAGTACTATGTACTTAAGTACACTTTTGAGGAATTTTTCCTTTTCAATACTTTTACTTCTACTCCACCACATCTCAAGGCAAATATTGTACTTTTACTCCACTACAATTATTTGACAGCTTTAGTTACTAGTTGCTTTGCAGATTTAGATTAGTATCTCAAGAACCACCAAACTTTGATGAAGTGTGAATTTAAAGTAGTTTTAAATCTATGCGTGTGCCTGTGCGTCCCCCTGGCCAAATAAGTGGTTGCTCTGCGTGCAACCCCGTCCACTGAGCATTGCACCCCTGTGTGTAGTGTATTATGCACACATACCCTTGCGGTCCTCTGTGACCAGCGATCAGATGGATGAAGCTGAAAACTGAAATTCCCCCGTAGGACCAAATAGGCCTATATGCTATGTTACAATACAGCTGACAACATGAAAAGATCGTGACAAAAAATGCTGGTGACGAAAAATGCTGGTGACGAAAAATGACGAAAAATGCTGGTGACAAAAAAATGCTGGTGACGAAAATTGACAAAAAATGCTGGTGACGAAAAATGACGAAAAATGCTGGTGACGAAAAAAATGCTGGTGACGAAAAATGACGAAAAATGCTGGTGACGAAAAAATGCTGGTGACGAAAAAATGCTGGTGACGAAAAAATGCTGGTGACGAAAAATGACAAAAAATGCTGGTGACGAAAAATGACGAAAAATGCTGGTGACGAAAAAAATGCTGGTGACGAAAAAATGCTGGTGACGAAAAATGACAAAAAATGCTGGTGACGAAAAATGACGAAAAAATGCTGGTGACGAAAAATGACGAAAAATGCTGGTGACGAAAAAAATGCTGGTGACGGAAAAATGCTGGTGACGAAAAATGACGAAAAATGCTGGTGACGAAAAAATGCTGGTGACGAAAAATGACAAAAAATGCTGGCGACGAAAAAATGCTGGTGACGAAAAAATGCTGGTGATGAAAAATGACAAAAATGCTGGTGACGAAAAAAATGCTGGTGACGAAAAATGACGAAAAATGCTGGTGACGAAAAAATGCTGGTGACGAAAAAATACTGGTGACGAAAAATGACGAAAAATGCTGGTGACGAAAAATGCTGGTGGCGAAAAATGACAAAAAATGCTGGTGACGAAAAAATGCTGGTGACGAAAAATTACGAAAAATGCTGGTGACGAAAAATGACGAAAAATGCTGGTGACGAAAAAATGCTGGTGACGAAAAATGACGAAAAATGCTGGTGGCGAAAAATGCTGGTGACGAAAAAATGCTGGTGACGAAAAAATGCTGGTGACGAAAAAATGCTGGTGACGAAAAAATGCTGGTGACGAAAAAATGCTGGTGACGAAAAATGACAAAAAATGCTGGTGACGAAAAAATGCTGGTGACGAAAAATGACGAAAAATGCTGGTGACGAAAAAATGCTGGTGACGAAAAATGACGAAAAATGCTGGTGACGAAAAAATGCTGGTGACGAAAAAATGCTGGTGACGAAAAAATGCTGGTGACGAAAAATGACGAAAAATGCTGGTGACGAAAAATGACAAAAAATGCTGGTGACGAAAAAATGCTGGTGACGAAAAATGGCGAAAAATGCTGGTGACGAAAAAAATACTGGTGACGAAAAATGATGAAAAATGCTGGTGACGAAAAAATACTGGTGACGAAAAATGACAAAAAATGTTGGTGACGAAAAAACAGCCACACTTGCCACTTGTATATAGATAGACAATATTTTAGGCCGAAAACAAACTATATATCAAATTTCATGCTTCAGCCAAAAAAGGCCCTTTGGCTGCCAGACTATAGTATAATATGAAAAGTTCCACAAACGATTGCATATGGTGGATATACTGTAACCAGTGCTTCAATGATCTGTGGAAATTCAACTCAGTGACCTTCTCCTGGAAGAAGGTTGAGCTCAAGGGAAACAGCCCTTCTCCGAGGTATAGGATGTACTGTTGCATGGTGGGAGATCGTGTCATCCTTTTTGGAGGATACAAAGAACGCCACAAACTCTCTGATGATCTTTTCATCTTACATGTAAGTCCAACACTGAAGACACTATGCAAGCTAGCAGTTATTCAATACGGTGTGGAGCAGTCAGAACTCCCACACAACATCAGGTGGGGACTGGCAGGTATGAGTATAGAACCAGAGGTGGAACAAGTACTCAATGACACGTCCCCTGCCAGTGTCCTGTGTGTGTTTGTCTGTCTGTCTGGCTGTGTGTGTATTTGTACTTTACTTGAGTGTTTCCAATACATTTACTTCAACTCCACAACACTTCTAAGGAAAATATGTACTTTTACTCCACTACAATTATTTGAAAAATTTAGTCACTAGATAAAATGTGAGTACTTTTTCCACCACTGTATAGAACATGTGTTGTCTTCCCAGACAGATCAGAAACATTGGGTCTGTTGGCAGCTCAAGGCTAGTCTCATATAGCCAGACAACTATTCCACAATCTCTGAATGGTATACTGTATACTGTAGAGTCTGGAAGTACACCTCCTGAATGCTATGTAGAGTCTGGAACTACACCTCCTGAATGTTATATAGAGTCTGGAACTTCACCGCCTACTTTGGTTCAAAGCTATCGCTATTGTTTTATGCTCTTTAAATGAAGTGGATTGGATAAAAAAAAAAAAACATAATCCAAGATGATTTAATTTTAAAAAACACAACAAAATTCCTTCTTTTTTTTAAGGTAGTGAAAATAGCTGATATACAAGCCGATCTAGAAGCGTCTGAGCTTGTAGATCTGCTATTTTCACAAGTTTGGGTCCCATGGAGAATTTGGGAGCCCTTGCTGTAATGTTTGATGCACTGCAAAACTTGTAGTGTGCCTCTCTCTCTCTCTCTCTCTCTCTCTCTCTCTCTCTCTCTCTCTCTCTCTCTCTCTCTCTCTCTCGCTCTCTCGCTCTCTCTCTCTCTCTCTCTCTCTCTCTCGAAAAGTCAACTTAATAATAACACACAAACAGAAGCAGCTTCTAACAATGTGAAAGACCCAGAGATACAGTTACCCTATAGCCATGGGTTAACCATTTAAAGGTCTGAGAGTTAAAGGTAGGGTAAGTGATTTTCTTTGGTTAAAATAAGTGTTACATAGCTCTATATTCTGATAGTACTCATTGCTATAGAGTGTTCAGTAAAAGGAGTCTTCTTGTCTCTCCAGCTCTTTATAAAACAGAAAATGCATTTTCGTTTCAGTTTCGGTTTCATTTCCAATGTTATGCAATCAGGATATAGATTAAACAAGTGAAATTGGAAGTGATGACACTAAGAAATGAGCAGGCAAAATTGGAACTGGAACACTATGAAAATGAAGCTTAAAAATGGGTACTTTCTCCTGATTGGCTGAGATTTTGACACCTACCGGAAAATGTATTTTCAGTTTATTAAAGAGCTGGAGAGACGGGGAGACTCCTGTTACTGAACAAACACTCTATAGCAATGATTACTATCAGAATATAGTGCTTTAACCTTTTAACAAAATACTTTTTATTTTAACCAAAAAATATCACTTACCCTACCTTTAACAGAGGCAGTGTAATTGCGGCTGTAGTGTCAGACAGACAGACAGACAGCTGTTTTATCTGATTTGTTCTGCATGGACCGTTTGGGCAAACAACACCTTTGTTCCTCAGCTGTGTGTGTGTGTGAGTGAGTGAGTGAGTGAGTGAGTGAGTGAGTGAGTGAGTGAGTGAGTGAGTGAGTGAGTGAGTGAGTGAGTGAGTGAGTGAGAGAGAGAGAGAGAGAGAGAGAGAGAGAGAGAGAGAGAGAGAGAGAGAGAGAGAGAGAGAGAGAGAGAGAGAGAGAGAGAGAGAGAGCTTGCAATGTGCTCCTTTTCAAATGTGACTGTGAGACTCTGCAAACAAACTCACTCTGGTGTGTGTGCGTGCGTGCGTGTGTGCGTATGTGCGTGCGTGCATGCGTGTGTGCGCGCATGTGTCTGTGTGTGCGCGTGTGTGTGCGCGTTATAACAGTGTGGGTGTTATTTGCTGTCTGATGTTGTGAGCATTACACAACCAAACCTGCAGGGAGAGAGAGTGAGAGAGTGCAGAGCACACGGAGCAAAGGGCCTTATTAAACCATGCTTACTTTTCAACGGGCCACACAGAGTTCAACAAAAATACAATACAATACAAAATAATGGAGCCAGGATCACTTTAGGTTTATCAAGTACCAGAGTGGTTGTGAGGAGAGAGAGAGAGAGAGAGAGAGAGAGAGAGAGAGAGAGAGAGAGAGAGAGAGAGAGAGAGAGAGAGAGAGAGAGGGAGGCAGAGGGGGTAAGAGAGGGATTCCATGGTATACGTTTTAGTAGCTGAAAAGCTTCGGGAACCCCTGATCTTAGACACATTAAGACCTTTCAACCTGCCGTGCTTATCTTGGCCATGTTGTTATAGCTGAACATCTTCAAACACATTCATGAATATTCATACATTTTCAATACATTTCAGACATATTACAGAAATATTAAAATGTTCAAAAATGTAATTACGTACAAGCTCACAACACGTCGCGTTGTGAGCTTGTAGATCGGCTATTTTATATAGGGCTTAAAAGGTTAAAGTTGTATCTTTGTAAAAACAAAGCATGCCCAACTCTGTTTTCTTCAACATACTGACTGATCCAGAATTCATCCACAGTGTAAATATTAACACTTAAACCCTATTAGTTGACTGGGGTCCCCCAGGGCTCTTTACTAGATAAAACAGTGACACTGCTTCCAAAACTGGTGGTCGGTCCCCCACCAGGGCGCCCCAAATGAGTTTGGGGGGTGATTAGCTTAATGTGCAACATTGAGAAAAATAACATGCAGTATAAGTGGGTATCTGCACATTTCTAAAGTGACAATTTAAGGACTTTTAAGACCTTTTTAATACCTCTAAAATGAATAGGCTAAACTAATGAGACCATTACTATGTCAAAAGTAGTCAACAAACTATACTATAAAGATTTGTCAAACATTGGCCAAATTGTCAAATATTTTAACTGAGAAAGTTTGAAAATAGATGATCTACAAGCTCGTAGACCTTGTACGAGCTTGTAGATCTGCTATTTTCACCATTATCTGTGGAACAGAGTCAACCTAAATTGAATGCCTCAACTCCTCCAAGTTCAAATATGATTATTTTGGGGGTCACGACCTGTCTGGACACCTAGGCTGGGTTCGAGTCCCGATCCCGACGATCTTTGCTGCGTGCCCCCCCCCCTCTCTCCCCATTTCCTGTCAGTCTACTGTATACCTATCAATAAAGGCTGAAAACATCCAAAAAATATATTGAAAAAAAAAGAAGGACAAAGTCAAAATTCAAATTTTATGATCAATGACCCCGGACCTGATTAAAATAAAATGTTCTACTAATTACTAATTACTACTGCAGCAGAACACTGAGCTGCAGTTTCAGAAATGAGGTGAAAACAAACATCATTTCTCACAGATTGCGGGCCTTCCATCTGAACATTCCCAATTTACCCAAGTTGCAGGGTCAGACCCGTGCCAGTAGCCTGCACAGTTCTTCTGATTAACAGGCTGTCCACTGCGCCAGTACCTGCACAATAAACAACAATGTATTTTAACATCCTCTCAGTCACTCACATACAATGACTTTGATAGAATTACAATACAAAAACATAAAAAAATGTCTCACTGTGTTGTCAGTGGTGTTCCATCCACCCACGTCCATCTGCCTCCAGTCATTTTCAGACCAATCCATGCTACATAACCCATAGGCCTCAATCCATTGATGAATACCTGAACATTTGTACATGAGTGAATCATCATTAATTGTAATTGTATGTATATTGCATGCACGCACGCACGCACGCACGCACACACACACACACACACACACACACACACACACACACACACACACACACACACACACACACACACACACACACACACACACACACACACACACACACACACACGCACTTACACACGCACGCACGCACGCACGCACGCGCGCGCTCCTACCCGTGGTGGTAAACTGTCTCTCTCTCACTCACTCACTCACTCACGCACGTACGCACACACACACACACACACACACACACACACACACTAACCTGTTCTTCTCCACTGTTAATGATCACAAGATCAGCTCCTTTAGTCAGACATTTGTCTCTACTTTGCTGCCATGTTAACTCTCCAGTAAATATGTAGTAACAGCTGCCTCCAAACTTCTTCCATCCTCTGGGACACAACATGTCTAAAAACATCAAACAGGAGATTTACTGATGGATTTTCAATGTACTGATAATCAATTCGAACACATAGTTAGGTATTAATAATGGTAGTCAGAGATGTAGTGGAGTGCAGGGTAAAACTATTCATTTATTATATCCTTGGTGTTTTCTACACCATACATTTACTCAACTACAATTTTCTGGTACTTTTACTTTACATCGTTTGATACTTTATACTTCTACTCCACTACATCTCAGAGGCAAATATTGTACTTTTTGCTCCACTACAATTATTTGTTAGTTACTACTGTATACATTTTTACATTATTAATACAAAACATACATTAAGCAATTAAGCCCTATTTTATAATTCAGTTATTTGAAAACATCAGATCTACAAGCCAGCAAGACATAATGTGAGCTTGTATTTTTTCATTAGATTGATCTGAGGAACATAATTTTTGACAGCATCAGTTAACTTTTTCGTACTTTTTAGACTATTTTTTGAATATTCTCAATACCTGCTTTGTGTTTCTGCATTTCCTCCTCTAGCTTCTCACTTTCACCGAGTATGGTCTGGAGCTCTCTCGTCTTGTTTTCCGTATCTGGAAAAAAAAAGAAGAAGAAAATAACAGAGAAAACTGATATGTGAAATGATTAAACATTTGAGACACATTCCACGTTGCACATTTAGAACCCCTTGAAGCCTTCATCTTTTAGGCAAGTTTTGCCCAGCAAGCATGTAGCCTCTTAAAGATATATTTCACTTTCAAACATGTTTGGACTCATTTTAACGTCTACTCAGGCTTGTGTGTTTCACCTGTTGCGATTCCTGTCATATCCTCTCCGGCGTTGAGTACTTGGTAAACGCCTGGACATGAAGGTTTCGGCTGAGACTGAAAAGGAACTCTAAAATAGGCTTCTTAAAACAGGCCGCTTCCCTAGAAGCGTCCGATTAGGGATGGTCCGCTGGCACTTACAAGTTGATTATACTCTTGTCGGCTTAGAACTCGCAAATCTATTGGTATACTACTATCTGAACGAGCCAATTAGTTCTATTCGTCCAGTCCTTGGTTTCTAACGTGGTCCCCAAAGAAAATGTAAAGCGGGAGAGGTGAGGGTTGGCCTATAATATGATTCCCCCTCAACCTCCAACTTCAAGGAGGCTATACTTCAAGACTCACAAACCTGTCCTGGTGACCTTCATCATTGATATTAGGGAAAAGTTAAATCTTTCTAATTTGAATATTAGTATTATTATATCTACTTATTTATAAAAGTTGTTTGTACATTTTACCTGCATTTTGTCCTTCCAGGCTGATCTTCAGCTGTCCCTCCAGTTTGCTCAGCCTCTCCTCCAGGCTGCTCTGCAGCTGTCCCTCCAGGTTGCTCAGCCTCTCCTCCAGGCCGTTCTCCAGCCGTCTCTCCAGGTTTCTCAGCCTCTGAGAAAGGCTGATCTTCAGCTGTAACTCCAGGTTGCTCAGCTTCTCCTCCAGGCTGCTCTTCAGCTGTCCCTCCAGGTTGCTCAGATCTACAAGAAAGCAAGATCTACTGTAATGTGAGCTTGTAATTGCTCATTAGATTGTTTAACTATAGATACAGATTTAAATTAACTTAGATTAGTACTTTCAAATGTATTTATTTTCTATGTGTATCTGAGGAATATCATTCTTGATAGCATCAGTTTAAGACTATTTAGACTCTTTTTTTAAAATATTCTCAATACCTGCTCTGTGTTTCTGCAGTTCCTCCTCTAGCTTCTCACTCTCACCGAGTCTGGTCTGGAGCTCTCCCGTATTGTTTTCTGGAGAGAAAAAAAAGAAAAATGTGAAATGATTAAACATTTGAGACACATTCCACGTTGTACATTTAGAACTCCTTGAAGCCTTCATCTTTTAGGCAAGTTTTGCCAAACAAGAATGTAGCCTCTTAAAGATATATTTCACTTTCAAACATGTTTGGGCTCATTTTAACGTGTACTCAGGCTTGTATGTGTTTCACCTGTTGCGATTCCTGTCATATCCTCTCCGGCGTTGAGTACTTGGTAAACGCCTGGACATGAAGGTTTCGGTTGAGACAGAAAAGGAACTCTAAAATAGGCTTCTTAAAACGGGCCGCTTCCCTAGAAGCGTCCGATTAGGGCTGGCCCGCTGGCACTGACAAGTTGATTATACTCTTGTCGGCTTAGAACTCGCAAATCTATTGGTCTTCTACTATCTGGACGAGCCAATTAGTTCTATTCGTCCAGTGCTTGGTTTCTAACGTGGTCCCTAAAGAAAATGTAAAGCGGGAGAGGTGAGGGTTGGCCTCTAATATGATTCCCCCTCAACTTCCAACTTCAAGGAGGCTATACTTCAAGACTCACAAACCTGTCCTGGTGACCTTCATCATTGATATAAGGGAGAACTTAAATCTTTCTAATTTGAATATTAGTATTATTATATCTACTTATTTCTAAAAGTTGTTTGTAATGTATACCTGCATTTTGTCCTTCCAGGATGCTCTGCAGCTGTCCCTCAAGGTTGCTCAGCCTCTCCTCCAGACTGCTCTGCAGCTGTCTATCCAGGTTGCTCAGCCTCTCCTCAAGGCTGCTCTTCTGTCCCTCCAGGTTGCTCAGTCTCTCCTCCAGGCTGCTCTGCAGCTGTTGGAACAGTGCCTTGACCTCATGGTGGAGGTCATCAGCCTCAGCCAGACAGAACAGGAAAAGAAGCAAAGCAGCCTTCATTGTGAAGCCCAGACTCTGAAGACAACATGCATGACGCCCTGTATTTATGGGATGTTCAGACCCTAACATTGATTGGTTTGTTCAGGGGGGAGTGACAGATATATTCTATTCCTGTTTCTCATTGGATGGAGGCGTGGAGACGCATGTTTGGAGCCAACTGATTGGTTCCTTCACGGAATGCACACTTTTAGGGGAGGTGGAGTTAGCTGTGTTCCTAAGAGCAGTGGTTCTCAAAGTGGGGTCTGGGGACCCCCAGGGGTTTGTGAGGAGGTTCCATGGGGATCCCCAGCAAAACGAGGAACAATCATTGGAAAACAGCCGATCTACAAGCTGAACATTTTGACAAATTTGAAAAGTAATTGTGAAGAATTTAGAAGTTTATTTTTTCTTCAGTTTTTAATGACACCAATCTTCTCTCTAAAGGTATCAATACTACAATGTAGAAATACTCTGCTACAAGTTAAAGTCCTGTATTCATGTTTCACCTCTGTTTTCTGGACTGGTTGGTAGACGTCAGAGCTCTGGTAGAGCAACTACACGAGTATCAACAAATGGTGACTGTATTGTTCCCATGAGCAACAACACATTCGGACAGACTGCCTTCTCTGTAAAGTGGGCAAACCTTTGGAATTCTTTGCCTACAGTTCTAAAACTAGAGACGGAGGGTAATGTGTTTAACAGAGGACTGAAATTATGGTTGAAACCAAAACAACTGTGCTCACATGTATACCGTAGTTACTGTCTGGTTATGATTATGTCCTCTTTTTTTGTTTCACAAGTTCATGTATTGGGTCTGATTTTGATTATGTAAATTATTACTAGTATACATAATTGTGATGTCCAGGTAAAATAAACATAACATAATAGAACATAACAACATGTACTTGAAGTCCAAAGTACAAAAGTACTGGTGTCAATGAAGGCTACTTAAAGTACCAAAAGTAAAATTACTCATTGCACAGAAGGTCCCATTTCACAAGCTTTCAAAATGCTTTCAAAATAGCAGATCTACAAGCTCAGAGTTGCTATTTTCAAATAGCCAAAGTAGGCCTAAGTATATATAATATAGGGCTGAAGTGGTTGATGTGTGATTTGTAATAATAATCTAAATCTAAAAAGCAAATAGTAACCAAAGTTTTCAATGAATTGCAAGGGAGTAAAATGGGCCATATTTAGGGGTCAAAGAGTAGGGTTGTGTTGGAAAAATGATCAGTGCTGACAGTGTTGATATAATATTGATCTAACTTAATTAATCTATGACTATAATCTCAGCTGCTGACCTGGTGCTTTGTCTTGTGGCTCAGAGGTTCACTCAATATTTCATTTCAACAAAAAGAGACATTTGGTGTTTCCCCCAAACTTACACATATACCTTATGATACACTATTTCATTTAGACAATAGTGGTGTCATAGCATGTAAGGATCTATCTGTGTTCTCTTCTGCAATGGATACCAGAAGTGTAGGAAGAAGGAGTTTGAGGAAATGAAATGGATTTAGTGACTAATGTTAGATTGAACACTTTTGCTAACTCATGCAGGCCGTGCAGTAATTAACCGAGTGATTCCTGACTCCTGCCCATTTGTTATCAGAACCTGAAGTTATGTAGTAACAAAACATTTTCAGATGGGGGTCATCTGCAGACAAATAGAGTTCAAAGTGTAGCACTGTGTTGGACACATCATCAGTGCTGATAGTGTGTAAACATGTTGATATGATATTGATCTATCTTAATGAATCTATATTCATATTCATGAGCTGGTGACATGTCTCTGCTTTGTCCTGTGGGTCAACAACACTATACATCATTATTATATATTATATTTGAACCATTACATCATTATGGCTCTCAGTATTCTCAGTATTTACATTGTGCTCCTTGGATAATATATATTAATATGTAATGTAATAATATGGATTACTATGGCTGAAGTGATCCTTTACACATATATTTCACTTTAAAACACTTCTGGGTCTACTCAAGCTTTTGTGTTTGAACCCCAGACACGTTTTAAGTTGCATGATTCAGTATGTAGATATTTGATATTCATTTTATCAGACACACACAAACACACACACACACACACACACACACACACACACACACACACACACACACACACACACACACACACACACACACACACACACACACACGTATTAATATTAATATACCTGTGAGGACATCAATATTTATCATCATCATCATCAATCAATCACATCAATAATATATATGTTATTGTAACATAATATGGGCTCGAGCAGTAGAGAAATAGGTCTATGTGTACAGGTAGGCAGGTGGGTAGGTTATAGGTGGTTTTACTGTATACATGCATAAAATAATGGTTAGTGGTAAGTGGTTAAAATCTAAAATGACACAGATGCCTTCCCAGGTTTAATGGGTTAAAAGCAATTAGAAGATCGCTATAAAATGCAGAGGCCTGGAACATCATTATGAAATGCTCAGCCTGACTTTAAAAATAATAATAATAAAATGTAGCCTACCATAGACATTTTGATGTTTCCATTGCTGTTTAAAGAATTCATCAGTTTAATTGTATCCCTGAGACAATCTGTGTGTGTGTGTGTGTGTGTGTGTGTGTGTGTGTGTGTGTGTGTGTGTGTGTGTGTGTGTGTGTGTGTGTGTGTGTGTGTGTGTGTGTGTGTGTGTGTGTGTGTGTGTGTGTGTGTGCGCGTGCGTGTACCTGATTGGTTCAGTGTTGTCACCTCACCTCAACTCCCACATAAAATGAAGATTCCAGTCAAAACATGAGAGAGAGAGTGTAGGATAAGAAAAATGATTAGACACACACACACACACACACACACACACACACACACACACACACACACACACACACACACACACACACACACACACACACACACACACACACACACACACACACACACACACACACACACACACAATATATTTGCAGGCAGCAGGTGTCTAATGACAGCAGAGAGAATTAGACACAGTTGGTACGATAACGTTGCGATCCATTGTTAGCTTGTACATCGGTTCTTTTTGGCAAGCTGACACCGTCATACTACAGACTAATAAATGAGGCATAACTCATGGTTACAAGCCTGTAAAGACAGCCCGATGTGCTGCAGTTCTTGGAAAGAAATTGCCCTGAATGTTCGGAAGAGATGAAAGTGTGTGCAAGCAGCAGTGGAAGTTATATCCCTAGGCATTCATTACAGCTTCTCCACACCTCAGCACACCTCAATCCAATGGGTGGGTTGAGAAGCTTAATGGCACCATCCAGATGTAAGTTATTACTGTATATGGTTAAATTGGCAGATACACCTATACAATTTGAATGCTATAGACCAGTGGTTCCCAACCATTTTAGCTCGAGATCCAAAAGAAAAATGTGTATGTCTCCCCCGGGACCCAAACTATAGTGAAAACAGCCGATCTGCAAGCTCACAGATTGTATGTATCTTGTCTACACTTTGTACTGTACGTGTTTGGGAATTATCTGCAGTACGTGGATCTGTAAAGCTCATGTGTGTGTGTGTGTGTGTGTGTGTGTGTGTGTGTGTGTGTGTGTGTGTGTGTGTGTGTGTGTGTGTGTGTGTGTGTGTGTGTGTGCGCGCGCGTGTGCGTGCGCATGTGCGTGTGTGTTTATATGTGTGTCTTTAAGTGTGCATTGACAATGTGTGGGTAACTTGACTATGAGTGCAGATATTATGCAGTGCACTAAAAATCAGGAATTTATTCCATTTATTATAATCTATTCTGTCTGACCAAACACAATTTCTCTACAGGGATCATAAAGTCATCAACAGAATCTGTCAAAAATGTCTCCTCTGCAGTTCAAGAAGTGAAATGAGCCCCACGTTGCTTCAACATTATCCTCATAAGCCAATTAACTAGATCAAAGCAGACCAGCTAAATATGTGGTCTTAATTGAATTCATACAAGGGATATTTTCAGCTTAGTAATGTAATCAATTAAAGACACATTCCAACAAAGCTGTTATGTAATCCCCAGAAAGCTATGCTTTACTTGCTGCTAAGCTAAGCATTGTGCTAATTGGGAAGCTACTGTACAGTGTTGCCAGATGGGACATGTAAAACTATCAAGACAATTATTGTACAAAGTCAGAGAAGATACAAGTGTAAATATGTTAAATCACAAAAATCGCATATTTATTGTAAGAAAAACCTTGTTTGAACTTCCTAGACCATACTCATATAAATACCTGGAACTGGACTGTAAAGACACTACATGTGTTAAAATGCCTCAAAGGATGAGATTGATTTACTCGAAAATTAAATTTGAATTCCAAATCAGCAGCCAGGGAATTTAATAAATGCATGCACCTTTTTTTTTGTGATATGGCAACGTTATAGTAGCCTACTGTACATTTGGGCATTCCTAGCATTGATGAGGGTAAAATGTTTGTACAAATACGATAATTATTGTATATCTGGCAACACTACTACTGTAGCCACAGTAGTGATCCAGTATCTTTATCCTTATTTATTATGCAGTATACAGTACAGATGTGCCACTTCAAAACTTCACACGTTACTGTTCTTTCCCTGAAAGTGGCCTGAAAAGGCATGTTTTCCTCCCTGTTCTGCCCTTAAAATTGCACTGTTTTGCCCCTGAAAAGAAGTTGTCACTAAACCCCCCCGTTTTTCCCTTCAACAGACACCCATATGCATGAGAACAAAAGAATGTGTGTTGAGAAGGTGTCAGACTCATTATGAGGCGAAAGGTGATTTGAAGAGTTGCTCAAATTAATTAGCATCATAAAAGCAGTGATCATCAAAATAATTCATCATTTTAAATGCCCTTCTTTGTCCCTCTTATTGCCCTGGGAATCCCCTGAAAATTTACTGTCTTGGCGATGGCAGGACATGTGAAGTTTTGAAGTGGCACATCTGTATGTGTCTTTGAAGAACTACTGTATGGAGTGAGTACAGATACAGTATACAGACTAATATCACTGCATAGATATTTGTCTGGAATCTCTGTGTTGAACCTGCAATTCCAAGGAGCGGATAAAAAAATGCCTCTGGTGATAAACCCTCCCCATATTTGGGTAGCACTTGCTATGCATCCTGTGTGTATAACGCATCATGAACATACAGGGTTATGAGCAGATTATAATGCTTTATAAGTATGTTAACGATGCGTTATACACATAGGATGCATAGCAAGTGCTACCCATATGTGCATACTGGTGTCCCACAACTTAAAAAAAGCAGCAAAATCACAACCAAGCGGGCCAGACTAATCTGCCGAGGGCTTTTTTTGTTGTTGTCTGGTTTCCAGTCTAATGATAATTGTACAACGGCCGCAATAAAGGATTTCGGGACAATAATGGATTTGAGCATGTTGAGACATGCAGGGTTGTTCACCTTTCATCATACATAACAGAAAAAAAGAAAGGAAAAAAAATGTGTGGCATAAGTTGTGTGACAGAAATGAACCAATAGACAAATACATAAATAAATACAGGTCCATTTGGTTCCATGTGTACACTCTCAAAGTTATGGAGGTCCTTGAAATTAAAAGGTTGGGAAACTAAAACAAAATGTTAAAAGCTAGAACACAATAAAATTATCAATGTTATTTAATGACCTCTTCCATTAAGGAAAGGATTTTTATAATAAGCCTATACTAAAACAGCCTATACTAAAACCTATACTAAAACAAATGTTAAAAGCCAGAACACAATAAAATGATCAATGTTATTTAATGACCTCTTCCATTAAGGAAAGGATTTTATAATAAGCTTATATAAGCCTATTGGCATCTTCCTGCAAAACAACTTGTCTTCTTTTGATACGTATTTTTTTCTATTTTATAATACAATGTGAAAGAAGCTAAACTGTTCTCCAAATGATCTTGCACCCGTAGTCTTATGTTCTTATGTTTTTACCCCTCTGTATTATTAATATTTTTTACCCGAACCTGAAAACCAACTACAAAATCACATCAGCCCGGGTTTCATCAGCTTTAATCATCTCTGTGTTCATTTGGTTTGTGTTTATAGTGAGCTTCCTGTTGTGCAGCTGCTTCACTTTCACACCTGGGAAGCGACCAGTAAAACCACTCAACAGTGCTCTGTATCTGGCTTTGTGTGTGTGTGTGTGTGTGTGTGTGTGTGTGTGCGTGTGTACGTGTGTGTGTGCGTACGTGTGTGTGTGTGTGTGTGTGTGTGTGTGTGTGTGTGTGTGTGTGTGTGTGTGTGTGTGTGTGTGTGTGTGTGTGTGTGTGCACGCGTGTGTGCATGTGTGCGTGCGTGTGTGTGCTGATGAGGCAGTCCAGTAGCTCCAATATTTGCTGCCACAGCACTCCCAACCCCCATCGGTGTATGTGTGTGTGTGTGTTTGCAGGTGTGTGCATGATTTGTCTATCTGGGCCCTCATTGTTGTGCGTGTGCATGCATGGATCGATGATGCTCTGTCTCCAAGTGATCTTTTTCATGTTAGGACCAATAGGAACATCAATAATTAAAATGTCCTATGTGAGAGTCACTGACAGCATTGATCCCTCGCTCACACACACACACACTCATGTGTCTGTGTGTGTGTGTGTGTGTGTGTGTGTGTGTGTGTGTGTGTGTGTGTGTGTGTGTGTGTGTGTGTGTGTGTGTGCGTGCGTGTGTGCATGCTTGTCATGTATGCTTGTGCGTATTTATGTGTGTGCATGTGTGTATACTCTTGCTTGTGTGTGTTTGTCTGTATGCATGCAAATGTGTGTGTGCGTGCGTGCGTGTGTGTGTGAGAGGGAAACATGGACAGGACTATTATCAGCATTGATTGGTTGAACGTTGTTACCAAGAAAACAAGATTGGAGTCAGACGATGGAGAGAGAGAGAGAGGAAGGATGGATGGAGACAAGAACAGACGGAGGAAAGGACGGAGGAGAAGAGATGGAAAATTTGAAAGGCCAAAGTTCAGGGAGATGACTTGTGTTCGTGATTGTTCGTGATTGTGAAGTGAGATTTCTCCAATTCGGCACAGTAAAATTCTACCATAATGTTTACCAGTGATAGAATATGACGCAAAAACTGAAATCGCAAAACGCATAAACTGTTACAGGGCGAAAAACAGAGAGAGAGAGTGCATTCTAGTGTGTAAATGATTGGATGTGTGTGAGTCGAGGTGGATTCCATTCAAGCGTTATTACGTCCATTACATTAAGTTCTAGTCATCCAACTTCAGTCATGCAAACAGTGCATTTATAGTACAGAGTTTTACTTTCCTTTTTCTCTCATTTCCTCTCTCTCTCTCTCTTTGTCAGTGATACTGTACATAATAGCTGACAACCGCAGACAGTTGTTAAAGCTTCACTCAGCGGTGTTATCTTACGCTCAGAACAAGGCCCAAGACATCTTGGAATTGGGAATTCTTCTGATATTAGCCCAATTCTTGGGAATTGTCAATGAATGTTACAATTTATAATTCAGACATTTATCAGATGTTCTGAGAGCGACTTTCTCAAGATCAGAGCAGGCATTAGTGTAGAGACAGGGTAAGTGGTTGAGTAATAAGACTATATGTCCCAAAGTAGCTTGGACGGCAGGTAAACATCAAACCTACTGAAGCTGCCATTTAACATCCAAAAGAGAAATTAAATGTTTGCCCGGGACCCAAACTAGTCAATTTAGCAGATCTTCAAGCACACAACGAGTTGCGTTGCGCCATGTTGCGAGCTTATGGATCTGCTATTTTCACTACTACTTAAATGTTTTTTTATTAATTTATGGGAATTATTTGATATTTTGTATTGTATTCATGAAACCCTTTTGAATTATTTATTTTGTATAGGAAACAAAAAAAGGGGGATATTTTACTTGCAACTTTTTGAGTTTGGGAAACAGTGCTTTACACCAAATAATTTCACTGAAAATAGCCAATAATCTATTTTACAAGCTGAATGAAGCTCTGGGATATTACAGAGCGCGTGGATAGCTACTGTATGGGCTACATTAACTGTAGGGTCAGATGATGAACAAAGACTCCAGGCTTCATTTTAAACCAAAAAGGGACTTATCACATTACGTATTAACTTCCCTGAATTATTATATTAGCGAGGACTCATGTCACATTCATTGCGCAGCAGGCTAAAAGTGCTGACTCCATCTCTGCATGCTGAATTGATC
The DNA here is from genome assembly GCF_963454915.1 of Gymnoscopelus microlampas. Taxonomy (NCBI): domain Eukaryota; kingdom Metazoa; phylum Chordata; class Actinopteri; order Myctophiformes; family Myctophidae; genus Gymnoscopelus; species Gymnoscopelus microlampas. Next base: position 37,754,443 of record NC_139953.1, read on the forward strand.
TTTATTCATATTTAATCTTTACGTCACTGAGCAGGTACCGGGTTAGGCATCATTTACGCTAGGATAAGTGGAAATTTCAGGATACCAGATACCACAGAGGATTGATGTAAACTGCAGTATTTAATCCATTGATAGGAAAACAGTCCTAAATTGGAAGTCATATGCAAACGACGAAGGTGATACAGCCCAAATTATTTACCATTTGCACTCAGTTAGATCCGTAACTCCTCAAGGACTCCTGGGGGTCCCCAGACCCCCCTTTCAGAAACACTGTTATGCAGTTACTGTTTAATATCCATTTGCATAATGACACTCATGATTACCACTGTACAATTTAACACAGGAGCTGTGGGCTAATATCAGGTCTCTATTCTAAATGAAATTAAACAGAATGGGGACTCAATCATTTGGTGTCTCAGCCAGTCAGTTTGTATACAGTAGATCAAACATGACTGACATCATGTAGATGACTGAGGACACAGGCAGGCCACATGAAGTCCGAGATCCACACCATTCCTGAGATCCACATGATTCAGTTGTTTATTCCAGTGTTTCCCAAACAGTGGGTCAGGATCCATTCGTGGATCGGCAAGGGAGTGTGGTGCCTGCCGCTGAGTCATTGTCTCCGCCAGAGGTGGAGAGTATGTTTTCGTTCTTGTCCTTCCGTGTGTCCGTCCGTCTCAGTCAAGACAACATTGGTCAAGCTTCACGTGACACGTGACAATATGTTGTCACCAAGCTTTTGACTGGCTAGCGAGACGCATGACGAAATAAAAATCTATAAATAGGTATGTCACTTCAAAAAATAACTTCTATTTTTTGAAGTGAGCTTCCATCAGCCAAGCTAACATTGGTCAAGTGACACTATGTAATATAAATAGGTAAGACATGATTAATCAGGAACAGTACTGGCGGAGACCTGTGCTCCGAGGAGCACATTTTCTAGTTGGGATATGCGATGGTCCAGAACTGCCGATCCAATCGATGTGCCCATATATGGTCATATACTGATGACATCAGGGATCTCCATATATGGACATGAAAGTTACCAAGGACTGACAGATACAGAGATCTCCATATATGGGCATAAAAGGGACACAGACAGATGGATGCAACGGGTAAAGTGACAAAGCTCCCCTGTGTTGCTTACTATTCTGCCATTTAACCCATTAAGACCGGGAACGCATCTCTGTCATTTTAAGATTTCTTTGGCTATTCAAAAATAGCAGATATACAAGCTCATAGCGCGGCACCGAGTGCCGCGCTATGAGCTTGTAGATCAGCTATTTTTGAAAAATTGTGAATGATAGCTTTATTTTTCCTAGTAAATACCGGTCCATATCTATCGGTCAGATAAGAATTAATTACATCAATAAACGGAGGAAGGAAACGTGTTATAATAGTATTTGGGTTTATTCCAGAGAAGAGATCTTACAAGCGTTGGACATGCAGAGTTCCAGATATATTCTTCTGACGTTAAAACAGAGATACAGAGTAATTATACACATAGCTTGGGGTAACGCCTTTCGTCATCACGTCAGCCGTAAGTTATGCCTTGAATGGCTCAGTTTCCTGGGCAACCAAGGTTGGGGTATCGAGGTTAACCTGCTATCTAATATTGTTGACATACCAGAAGGAGCCCTTCAGACCAAAACACTGTTGCAGGCTGCCAGAGAGGCACTGCAACAGTGGTTTATAGAGTGCATATAAACCATGGAAATGTAAATGCAACGGAAACCATGAGCAGGGCACCGCAGGGATTTGAACCCCGTCTTAGTAAAACCAGGAGAACCAGACCAGTGCCTTTTGTTTTGGTTTGTTGTCTCCGCCGGCGAGAGTATGTTTTACCGTCCGTCCGTGTCCGTGTGTCATTCTGTAATTTTGAGTATGCAAAACATACTCTCTCTTCATGCCTTTCGGCCTGGCGGAGACAATAATTGCATACATAGTATTTCAGAATTCCATAAACTTACTTGAGTAAAAAATATGAGTACCTCTTCCATCACTGCTGTCTGATTACAGAGCAGCTCTGAGAGACGAGTATGATTAATGACAAGTGGAAGTAAATGCGTTGACATGCAGTATGTCAGTGGTTCTCAACTTTGGGTTGGGACCCCTAGGGGGGGTCCCCAAATCATTGGGGGGGATGATTAGCTTAATGTGCAACATTGTTTTCTCACTCAACAGTTATCAAACCAACATACAGTATAGGGCAGAGCAGTGGGGGACATGTTGTGTCACAAACCCATTACATTTTCCCATAATACAAATATTTACATCAATTATTCTAAGCCTGGAACCAAGCCATCCAGGCTCCTGGTGAATCATGACCATAAAACATTTGATTATAATATTATTATATTTAATAAATACCCCTTTTTTTGCATTTTTCAAATATTTTCTGATCAAGACCAAACCTTAGGCTATTCACGGAGAACAGTTGACTAGACTGTGTATTTTATAGAGAGATAAAGAGAGAATATGTATATTTAAAATGTATATTAATCTGTAGTATTGGCAGCACACCTTAAGGTAAGAAATACTAGTAGTGGGCAAAGGTGGATTTAGCATATCTTTGACCTAACCAAATACAGTTTATCATGACATCATCATCATCAGCACTACAAAAACAAGGCAGGGCTCCACATTAACTTTTCTATTTTCATTTGATTTTATTATTATTTTCTTTTGTATTATTTATGCATGTAGAATTTCTTTTTACTCTGTATTGTGTAGAAATAAAATACAATATGTCTCAAAAACACTGGCTTACAGTTGAATTATTGGCAACAAAATAAATAGGAATTCAAGAAAATAAGCCAAATACTGAACATGCCTCTGAACATTGGCTTGCAGTTATTGCATATACTGTAGCCAAAATGCAATAATAATATTAGGCTTGTCATTGAGGATGGAAACTAAAGTTGTCCTTTTGAGGAGAAGTGGAACTTAGAAGTCAATTTAGCATGAGGGAGAGGGTCTACCCTCTGCAGGGATTTACTCGACATCTAGGCTACAGAAAACATTCAGTTGGATAGCCCATTTGGTTTCATTTTACGCTCTCAAGAGTTACAGATCTATAAGGGTCCATTTGGTTACCAACTCTCCATCATTTAGCTGGGGACCACCTGGAACCCCCTCAAGAACCACTGGTGGTCCCCGGACCACTGGTTGAGAACCACTGGCCTACACACATACAAACAAGACACAGACAAAACACAAGCGGTTACTGCTGCCATTAATTAGTTGCTGTTGATTGCCTATGCGGTCAAATCAGGGTCAAATGGACAGGCTCAACGAGCCATCGGTAACCTGCTTGTGTTACATAGCTGCAGTGGTGTAAAGTACATTTACTTAAAGGGGCTACACCATGAATTTTTTATTTTTTTAGGTTTTTAGTATTTTTTGGGCTCCCCAGTGTCTCTTGTACCCCAAAAAATATTTTTTTTTAACATTCAGTCATTCATGCTCATTTCATGGATTTCCTGAATGGGCGTGTCTGAACAGGCCATTTCAGAATGGCTGTGCAAGTGATGTCACTTGCACTGATTTTGCATTGACGATGGCCAGACAGAATTGCTCAGCAGCTCCCCCCTGCCCAATAGGACGTTTTGGTATTGCAGCTGAAAAAGCTTGGAATGACAGACAGTCAGATTGTGAGAAAAAATATCTGGATGTTTTTTAGGCTTACAACCTGTTTAAAACGTATTAGGGGGCAATATTTATATATAATATATTTTTTTTTAATTCATGGTGTAGCCCCTTTAAGTACAATGTTAAGGTATTTTTTACTTCTACTCCCTACATCTCAGAGGCAAATATTATACTTTTACTCCACTGCACGTATTTGAAAACTTTAGTTACTAGTTACTTTGTAGATTTTGATTATTATTACAAAACATACATTATCCACTTCAGCCCTATATACATTTTGGCTATTTGAAAATAGCAGATCTACAAACTCACAACACGTCGCGATGCGACACGTAGTGAGTTTTCTGGTGGTGGAAGGAGGTGGTTTGAATTATATATAAGTCAAACGTATATATATATATATATATATATATATATATATATATATATATATATATATATATATATATATATATATATAATAATCATTTTGATAATATATAATCAAAATGACACCGAAGCTCACAACGCGTATTGTGAGCTTGTAGATCGTCTATTTTCAAATGGACGAAATGTATATAGGGCTGAAGTGGTTAATGTATGTTTCGTAATGATCAAAATCTACAAAGTAACAAGTATCTAAAGTTTTCAAATAATTTCAGTGGAGTAGAAATATAATATTTACATTTGAGATGTAGTGTAGTAGAAATAAAGGTAGTGAAAATTGTGCTCCAGTAAAAAATACCTAGATTTTACTTAAATACAGTACTTGAGTAAATGTACTTAAGTTACCTTACAACAGTGGTTTTAAATGGCCTGTCTTGGTTTAAAGCCCACTCACCACGACAAGGTGCAGGCCGAGAGTGGGGGGGAGGGGGATCAACAATTGGGATGAGACAACATGAAATATTTATTACAAACATAAGCAAACAGATATTACATAATACGAGACTTGGGCATCTTCTTCTTTCGTGTATCATCATCAGATGTCCAGCTCAATGACGTGCAGCAACGCCCTCGTCTCAGGTCCCACATCAAAGAGACCGGCCTCCGATGGTGATCTGTAAAGGACACAGAGAGGTGATTATGTGATCAGCAGTCTGCTCAAGCATACTGTGCTGTCTGCCAGGCCCCATTCTTCATGCATGTTTTGAAGTGTCGAACCCCAGTACGCAGTGGGTTCAGCTAGGTCAATTGCCGGCGTGGCAGATCTTCCTCCTTTGATGCTGCCAAGATGTCCATGTGGACATGATGGAGGTCATTGGGGTAGAGCGGCTTAGTTGGATTTTACAGACCAGGAGTGTTAGTATAGGGAGAGGCATGGTTGAAGAGCTTTGCACATCACTCACTTCTTGCTGATGCCGAAGTCAAAACATAGTATATACCTCATTGTGATAGCTGTATGTCTGCAGTACACCTCACTGGTGGCAATTGCCTGGTTGTGATGCGTAGATGTGATCAATAAGGGTGTGCTTTTTGGCCGTTGCAGTGGATATAAGCTAATTTTTTGTTGCATTTTTTTTGATCTGATTTCAATTTTTAGAGATATTTCACTTTGAATTTCCCCATTGAAATGAATGGGATTTTCCACCCATTCCATCCGTTTTTTGACGGCAAACTAGCCCTTAATTATTTTAGCTACAAACTCTGTTCCAACTCTACAACGTTTGGCCTACTTAGGACATGTCGGCTACCATTTGAATTTTTGAAGTCATTTGTACTTTTAAACCTTTCAAACCTGTCAAACCTTTAGAACCTTTACATGTTTCAAACCTTTAGAACCTCTTAAACCTTAAGAACCTTTACATGTTTCAAACCTTTAGAACCTCTTAAACCTTAAACCTTTAGAACCTCTTAAACCTTTAGAACCTCTTAAACCTTAAACCTTTAGAACCTCTTAAACCTTTAGAACCTCTTAAACCTTAAACCTTTAGAACCTCTTAAACCTTTGAACCTCTTAAACCTTAAACCTTTAGAACCTCTTAAACCTTAAACCTTTAGAACCTCTTAAACCTTAAACCTTTAGAACCTCTTAAACCTTAAACCTCTTAAACCTTTAGAACCTCTTAAACCTTAAAAAACCTTAAACCTTAAAAACCTTAAACCTTAAAAACCTTAAACCTTAAAAACCTTAAACTTTTAAAACCTTAAACCTTTAAAACCTTTCACATCTTTCAAACCTTTAGAACCTTTCAAACGTTTAGTGTGATTTTTAGTGGCGTTCTTAGAAATGTATTGTGACAGTTGAGATATTTGTTTTGATCACATCTACGCATCACAACCAGGCTATTGCCACCAGTCAGGTGTACTGCAGACTTAGAGCTATCACAATGAGGGAAATACTGTGTTTTGACTTGGGCATCAGCAAGAAGTGAGTGATGGGCAAAGCTCTTCGGCCATGCCTCTACCTATACCAACACTCCTGGTCTGTCAAATCCAACTCAGCCGCTCTACCCCAAATGACTTCCATCATGTCCACGTGGACATCTTAGCAGCCAAAGGAGGGAGATCTGCTATACTGGAAATTGACCTAACTGAGCAGACTGCGTACTGGGGTTAGACACTTCAAAACATACATGAAGAAGTGGGGCCTGGTAGACAGCACAGTATGCTTGAGCAGACTGCTGATCACTTGTATAGCTATTGGATTGTATAGCTACCTTGCGATGATGTAACTCCAAAGGTGGGCGAGAATTCAAAAATGGTTGCTCCATTGGTTAGACATTTATCATTCAAATTTATCATTCAAAATGTACATCTCGTTGACTCTCTCGTTCAGGTATGTTGGGACACATCAACATGATGTTCTTGATCTTGATCTTGTTCTTCTTCGGGCAAGAAATTAAACTTTTAAATGGAAAAACGTAGATCATCTTGATTAAAAGGTAGCATCTTCATGTGATTCTTGTTCTTCTTCGGGCAAGAAATTAGACAGTTCCCCCCACCCCGACACCCCAAAAAAGTCACCTTTGGGTCCTACCAAAAAGTGACATTTCAAATGATCAGGTCTTTTGGACCTTTTCAAATGACCAGGTAGGGGCCCGGATTTACAGAGGCCTATGTCTAAAAACCTGGGAAAAAAGCAGCAGGTTAGGGTTAGGGTTAGAACAGCATACGCCACAAGTAGCATCTAACACAAACTGCAGTATGAAGCAACTGCAGTTTGTGAAAAATTAGGACCATCACAATTACTACATGATCGCAAGTATTTGAGATAATCGCAATACTATTTTGGGGATAATAGTTATAATCGTTTCCATGTTGAAAAACGTACATTTTCAAAATAGTGGAAATAGCCGAACTACACGCTCAAAACGCATCACGACGTGATGCGTTTTGAGCTTGTGGTTGGGCTTTTGTTCACGAATTCAGACAAAAGTTTTATTCAAAATGTTACTACGACGCAATTAAAATCATGAATCGCAACTATTTGACCGACAATTAATCAAGCGTCAAGTTAAACATCATAATCGTGACAGCCCTAAAGAGGTTCCTACTTTGAGCCGTCTTCAGAGGAAGGCTGCCTAGGTTCACAGGAGGGTAGAGGCTGGGAATGTTGAGGTTCAAAGGAGGGTGCAGGCAGCCTGGGTCGGTTCACAGGAGGGTGCAGGCAGCCGGGGTCGGTTCACAGGAGGGTGCAGGCAGCCGGGGTCGGTTCACAGGAGGGTGCAAGCAGCGGGGTCGGTTCACAGGAGGGTGCAGGCAGCCTGGGTCGGTTCACAGGAGGGTGCAGGCAGCCTGGGTCGGTTCACAGAAGGGTGCAGGCAGCCTGGGTCGGTTCACAGGAGGGTGCAGGCAGCCTGGGTCGGTTCACAGGAGGGTGCAGGCAGCCTGGGTCGGTTCACAGGAGGGTGCAAGCAGCGGGGTCGGTTCACAGGAGGGTGCAGGCAGCCTGGGTCGGTTCACAGGAGGGTGCAGGCAGCCTGGGTCGGTTCACAAGAGGGTGCAGGCAGCCTGGGTCGGTTCACAGGAGGGTGCAGGCAGCCTGGGTCGGTTCACAGGAGGGTGCAGGCAGCCGGGGTCGGTTCACAGGAGGTGTAGACAGCGGCGACTCTTCGAAAGACTTTGTAGACGGCGACTCTTCGAAAGACTTTGTAGACGGCGACTCTTCGAAAGACTTGTAGACAGCGACTCTTCGAAAGACTTTGTAGACAGCAACTCTTCGAAAGACTTGTAGACAGCGACTCTTCGAAAGACTTGTAGACAGCGACTCTTCGAAAGACTTTGTAGACAGAGACTCTTCGAAAGACTTTGTAGACAGCGACTCTTCGAAAGACTTTGTAGACAGGGCCGACTCTTCGAAAGACTTTGTAGACAGCGGCTCTTCAAAAGACTTACCTTAGTGTAGACAGTGGCGGAGGCAGGCTGAGACGTGTCACAGGAGGGTGCAGGCTTGGTAGGGTGAAGAATCTCTGCCAGGATGTATTCTTGAGTATCTGAAAGAAACAAACAAAGAAACAAAGATTTATTCAAGTGACCGAGAGCCACATATAGGATACGTATACTGTATCCTCATACACAGCCTAGTATACGTATACTGCATCCTCGTACACAGCCTAGTATATTACGTATCCTCATACACAGCCTAGTATACGTATACCGTTTCCTCATACAGTGTGCCTGAAAGGCATTGTATTATGTTCCAATGTTCAATGCCAAAAATACAATTAATGGTTAATCACAATTATGTGTTATTATTTAAGTTTTGTAACGGTGACACAGCTATAGACATAGCCTGCCCTACACAGCATAGCAGTGGCAATAGCAGGCAGCACATTAATCCATTAAAGGGATAGTTCACCCAAAAAAGAAATGTTTCTATCAATTAGTCACCCCATGGAGACTTGAATTCATGGATATCTTTTTGTTTTTGTCACATTCCTAAGATAATAATTTGATGACCAGCGGACCGGTAGGCAGCGGTTCCGGTAGGAGAAACAAAGGAGACTCTTTGTGTCTCCTACCGGAACCGCTTCCGGTCATCGAATTATTGGCTTAGGAATGAGACAAAACAACAAAATATCCACAAATTCAAGTCTTCAAGGGTGACTAATCGTTCGAAAATAAGTTATTTTTGGGGTGAACTATCCCTTTAAGACCGGCGTAGGCTATGCCTAGGGCTGTGACAATTAAAACATTTAAGTTGACGGCTGTCATGCAAATACATGTGATTATCCATTTAGTTGTGTTTTTGGCATTGGAAGATATGGACAGTCGTGTAAAGTAACTAAGTACATTTACTCAAGTACTGTACTTAAGTACAGTTGTGAGGTATTTTTACTTTACTGGAGTATTTCCAATTTTCAGTCCTTTTACTATTTCTTTATTGCAGTATTGATACTTTTACCTAAGTAAAACATTTTAACATTTTTTCCACCACTGCATATGGATTCAAATGTAATTTCTGTTTGGCTTTCAGGCTTCGTAATAAAACAAATTGCAAATGACAAATAACCGTAAAGGGATATTTCACTTGTTTGAGCTCATTTTAACGTCCACTCTGCTTTTGTGATTCACCCCAGACACTTTAAATTGCTTGATTGAGTATTTAGAAGATATTTGATGATATACATTGTATCAGACACACCCCCTTCCTATACAAACCCATTGTAAACTTCAAACTCCATTTTAACCATGTTACATTCATTGAAAAGACCTGTCCTCGGTTCTGGTGACTGAAGTGGACCTTCTAATATGTGGGACTGTGTTTTTTCAATTAATTTTTTTATTTATATACAAAATCTTTTGACAAAAAGAAAAAAACGGTTAAAAAAAAAGTAAATAAATGAAAAAACGTATTGCAAAAACCCGGTCTCCTCGCACACTAGAAGGTCAATATCAGTCACCAGGACCAAGGACAGGTGTTGTCGATGAATCTATCATGGTTAAAATGGAGTTTGAAGTTACAATGGGTTTGTATAGGAAGGGGGCGTGTCTGATTAAATTAATATCAAAATACTGAATCAAGCTACTTAAAAACTATCGGAGACGAAAAAGTACAAATAATGTTACAATATAGCAAACAATAAATACAAATGTATTTAAAAAATAAATAAAAAGATGATATATATATCTATATCTATATATATTTATTTATTTGGGGTGTCACGATACGCCTAAACCACAATTCGATTTTAAGCTCACGATTCCATATTCGAAATGAGAATCTAGAATAACATTTTTTTAACATAATAATATTGTAACGTTGCGGGGTAGCTAGAAAGACGAGGCGAGGAGACGATGTGCAAGTTGCCAGTCCAGATTTATTCCCTTTTGCGGCAAGGGAATAAATCTGTTGAGGGTCACTGAACATAAAACAATAAAGAGGGTGGCTAGCCCAAGGCTAGTAATAATGAGGACGTGTGCCGTCTCTCAGTTCACTCAGTCCTGCTTACAGCACCCCAGAACAGCCCAACTTAACTAACTCTTTTCCCTCCCCGGCACACATGTAGCCAAAACCCAAATCAGTGACACCGCCCTCGATCAAAGCAACAGGACACACATGTGTAATAGTACCCCAGCGTTACAATATAAACTTTGCGTTTTATCAACTGTCATTTTCTGATAATTCCTTAAAGGTAGGGTAAGTGATATTTTTGGGTTAAAACAAAAAGTATTTTTTTTAAAGGTTAAAGCACTATATTCTGATAGTAATCATTGCTATAGAGTGTTTGTTCAGTAACAGGAGTCTCCCCGTCTCTCCAGCTCTTTAATAAACAGAAAATACATTTTCTGGTAGGTGTCAAAATCTCAGCCAATCAGGAGAAAGTACCCATTTTTAAGCTTCATTTTTATAGTGTTTCAGTTCTAATTTTGCCTGCTCATTTCTTAGTGTCATCACTTCCAATTCCACTTGTTTAATCTGTATCCCGATTGAGTTCTCTATCCTGATTGGATAAAATTGGAAATGAAACTGAAACTGAAACGAAAATGCATTTTCTGTTTTATAAAGAGCTGGAGAGACATGGAGACTCCTTATATGGACAGGACACTCTATAGTAACGAGCACTATCAGAACATAGACCCATTTTGCAATTATTTGAATAATTGCAAATCACTTACCCTACCTTTAAGAAGATTAGTTAACATTCTTTGAAAAGTTATGATTTTTTCACATTCCAAAGTTTGTGGGTCCTGGGTAGACAACCCGGCCTGGCGGAGATTGTCGGAAATCTCTGCTTTGAGGAGGAGCATTCTAGTTAAGGCAGTCCATTAATTCTACATGGCTCAGCCCTTTAGTAACTCTTGCCTTAATTTCTCATACATCGCAGACAACACACTTTTGTTGAAATGCGAACTGCTGCCATGGCCCATTGTAACATTCTAGATACACTGTTTGAATATTCAAATCCAGCATTCTCCACCACTGAAAAGGTTTGCATGTCAGGAGCCTGCGCTCATTTCGTTATTTCTTGAGTAAGATCCGCGGGTTGAATTATGTGAGAGTTTGGGAAGAAACACACGCTTTCTCGCTCTGTCAACCCGGCTGTGAGGCTTCCCTTTTCCCCGTCGGAAGGAGGAATGTACAGAAAAAACAACAGCGAACGCATGGCTTCCCTTGAACCAGCGTTGCAAGATATTGTGAGAGAAACAAGCAACCAGGTCTATAAAAAGAAGTCCAAAATAAGCGGGCCCAAAGTAGCTTATAATAAGCAGACTTGGCAACACTGCCTTGGACGCGGGACAGTGAGAATAGCAATACGGCTTTCAATTTCAGTACGTATCGAGTATCGTGACACCCTTAAAAATATATATATATTTATTCACTCAGGGACTCAGAATTTCCTCAGGTAGTGACAAAGATCTCACCTGCACATTGTAGCTTCACCAGATAACCTCTGTGTAGTGAGTCATTAGAGGTGGATGTTCTGGGAGGGTGTTATACTGTAGGCGAGAACCTCAGTGTCCTGGTGTCTGGGAGGGTGTTATACCGTGGGTGAGAACCTCAGTCTTCTGGGCATTTATGGCACAAGGACAACCTCGGCACAGTCCGTCTCCACTCTGAGAAAGGAAGAAAACACATATTAATTCAAGTGACGAGAGCCAGATATATACATAGATTGTATCCTGTCACAACATACACAGCCTAGTATATGGAATCAAACGTTATTTATAGAGCACATTTAATAAACAACAGAAGCTGAGAAAAGTGCCGTAGCCTACAAGGTTGAGGCAAACACAGCATCAACACACACTTGTGCATAGTTAAAACACATTAGAGCAGGGGTCTTCAACAGGGGGTCCGGGACCCCTAGGGGGTTTTCAGAGTTACTACAGGGGGGCCGCCAAATCTTTGCGATAGGATTTTTGTTTTTACATTAACCACTTCAACCCTAGCATCCCTATTCTGAGGGGAACATTAGCCGAAAATTGCGTTGTGAGCTTGTAGATCGGCTATTTTCGGCAAAGAGAGGGGGGAAAAGAGCAGACTAAGTACAGGGTGAAAGTTTACTTAGTGTTGATGGTTTAAGTGGTTAAATGTCTGAAAATACACATTAACATGAAACCAACATCTATGAAAAGCTTTAATCTGCAACTCAAGTTTATGCAATACATAGTGGGGGTCCCTGCTCCATCTCTCTCTCAGAGAAGGGGTCCTTGGCCTGAAAAAGTTGAAGACCCCTGCAATAGAGGATCCAGTGACATTAAAAGCCAAAGAGAATAGGTGGGTTTTAACCCATTAAGACCGGGAAAGCATCTGTGTCATTTTAGATTTCTTTGGCTATTTAAAAATAGCAGATATACAAGCTCATAGCGTAGCACCGAGTGCGGCCACCCGTGGTCTTTTTGCTAGTTTTTGCTAAGTACCAGTAACGACTGATCGGCAGACCGCAGAGCCCTGGCTAAGGGTGTATGGTTCCAGGAGCACAGCGAGGTACAGCGGCGCTATACTAGCCTGTTTAAAGATTTAAAAGCAAATTCAAAGGACCTTAAAATCAATTCTAAATTTGACAGGGAGCCAGTGAAGTGAGGCAATAAATTAAATGTCTCTATTACTGTAAATTATGCCATACTGCTGCCATAACAGTAGAACAGCAGTTACAAACTACAAGGATAATGCCTAGATTGAGCAATAGAACAATGGTTCCCAAACTGGGGGCCAGGACCCCTTGGGAGGGGTCCCCAGACGATTACCTTAAATGTTGCAACATTATTTTCTCACTCAACAGTAACAAACCAACATACAGTATAAGTGTATACTATACAGGGTATCTGCACATTAACAAGTTACAATTTAAGGACTTTTTAATACCTTTAAAATGAGAAATAAAAACGAATAAGACCATTACTGCGTCAAAAGTAACGAACTAAACTATAAAAAAAAACATTGGCACGGCAAACATTTTGAAAATAGCCGATCTACAAGCTCGTAGGTCGGCTATTTTTTTTATTTACTTGAGTAAAAGTACAAAAGTAATGGCATGAAAATTTTAAAAGTGAAATACTCATGCAGAATGTCCCAGAACAATGGGTTTGTATAGGAAGGGGGCGTGTCTGATTAAATGCATATCAAATGTCTAAATACTGAATCAAGCAACTTAAAAACTATCTGGGGTGAAACACAAGTAGACATTAAAATGACCCAAAACATGTTTGAAAGTGAAATATCCCTTATGTTAACACTTCACTCAAGTCACTCCAAACCAAAATTTGACCTACATTTGACGGTGTGTGTGTGTCTGTCCGTCCGTATGTTTGAGCACAGCCTCAAAAGCTGCGGGTGATTGCAACACAAGGATGCAACTAGTTACACTAATTCAAAGGCACCACTCTCTTCACACTGGGTGTGATTTTTTTGTAAATTAATGCTGTACTTCAGCATTCTAGTATGTCACACAAAAGTAGCAAAAATAACTGATCTACAAGCTCAAAACTCGTCGCATCCTGACACGTTTTGAGCTTGTGGATCTGCTATTTTGGAATTGGAATCCTGAAATTTGTTTGGTTATTTTGGAATTGGAATCCTGAAAAGTAACATTTTTATTTAATTTCAAATGCATTTAGTTATACTTAACTTTATGAACTTAAATACAAATACATTGGACATAAAAAATATTAAGCTACTAATGTAGATTGAAGTAATTAAAGCGGCTCATGTTTGCATGTTTGGTATTGTAACAGCTGAAATCAATAATATCAGTATTCCGATATTAACCTGCGGGCCGCATTAAGTGAAGGTGAGGACCGCATGTGGCCCCCGCGCCGCCAGTTGCCCATCTATGATCTACAACATACATGGGCAACTGGCGGCCCAGGGGCCACATGCCGCCCTAACCTTCACTTAATGTGGCCCGCAGGTTAATATCAGAATACTGATATATTATTGATTACAGTCTATATTTATAGCTTAATGACTAGTATTACAATTTGATGTCAGTAGTGTAGTAGGATGTCCTATGTATTTAAGTTCATAAAGTTAACATAAGTATAACTAAATGCATTGGAAATAAATAAAAATGTTACTTCTCAGGATTCCAATTAAACAATAGCATAAAAAAATCAGGATTCCAATTAAAAAATTGCAGATCTACAAGCTCAAAATTCATCGCACTGCGACACGTTTTGAGCTTGTAGATCGGCTATTTTTGCGTATATGCAATGTGGCCCTCTGGAGTGAGTTTGGAAATACAGTGGCCATTAAAGTTGCATCACCCCTGATCTACAACTAAACAGACAGACATACACACAGACACCAACCTGCAGTGATGGGAAAAGTACACACATGTTTTAAGTAAAAGTATCAATACCACAATGCAGAAATACAAGTAAAAGTACTGTATTAAAGACATACTTGAGTCCAAGTACAAAAGTATTGGCATCGAAAATATACTCAAAGTACCAAAGTATAAGTACTCATTATGCAGAAATGTCTCTTAAAGTTTTCAAAATGTATAAAAATAGCAGTGGAGTGGAGTAAAAGTACATTATTTATCTCTGAGATGGAGTAGAAGTAAAAGTATTGAAACTCCAGTTAAGTAAAAGTTCCTCAAAATTGTACTCAAGTAGCCTACAGTACGAGTACATGTACTTAGTTACTTACACCACTGACTAGGCCTGCATAGCGTCAGCATCACGAGCGTCATGGATTAACTTCAACCTGGTTTTTGCACTTTCTCTATTTACGGTCCGTACGTCTACATAAACGTTCACATTTCAAATATAAAGTTTTTACCTCATGGCCACGGATGTTACAATTCTATACGGGCCCTCAAAAGTACCCGTATCTTCTGTATTGTTCAATAAAAAGCATTTTAATCCGATCGGCGGCCATTTTCCTCATAGAGTTATAATGTATCAGAGTGCAATACACCTCCCAACTGACAGGGTAGCGTAGTTTAAGGCATATGGTGAAAAGACGGAGAAACTGGCCACCGATCGGATTACAATGTTTTTAATTGAAGAATACAGAATATACAGCTACATCTGAGGACCTGTACATAATGATAACAACCGTGGCCATAAAGTAAGCAATTTATATTTGGAATCTGAACGTTTATATAGATGTAGGGGGTGTACATTGAGAAAGCGCAAACACCAGGTTGAAGTTCATGCATGACTGTCATGATATAACATGTCATGTCATGTTTCAGAACTAAAACAAACACGGTTCATATTCACTTCACACAACAATGCTTCATCCTCATGTAGAAAACTCACCCGTTTCATTTGGATGGAGATAATGTTCCACAGTCTAGTCACAATGTGTTTTAACAGCTTGTTGTGAACACTGATAACTCTACTCAACGTCAATGTGGAGTAATGTTACATAATGAGTTGTTTATTTCACTATAAGAGTCTTTTTCCTTCGCGGTCGCAAACATTTGTTTGCTGGTAGGTGTGTGAGAGGGGGAGGGCCCATCAATTAAAGGACTCAAATAGCCCCGCCCCTCCCTGCTTCTCACGGTGCGTTTTAAAGGGCAAGACCACTTTGGTAGAGGTTTGGGTTGTGTAGTTACCTTGCCATAATCTAACTCCAAAGGTGGGCAAGAAATCAAAAATCATTGCTCCATTGATTAGAAATTGATAATTCAAAATATGCTCCTCATTGACTTACATTGTACGGTAAAACAGCTCTCAAAGTCACTGGTCAAACATTGGCCAAATTGTCAAATAATAATAATAAAATAAGAAAGAGGCAAAAAAAAACAAAAAAACAGCCGATCTACAAGCTCACAATGCCTCGCTTTGTGAGGCGTTGTGAGCTTGTAGACCAGCTATTTTCACAATGTTTATCTGTGGAACCGAGTCACAATAAATTGAATTACTCAACTCCTACATTCCAAGTGCTTGTCAGGGTGGGGGGTCCCCAGTTCAAATATGGTTATTTTAGGCGGTCCCCAGTTCAAATATATTATTTTGGAGGGTCCACAGTACAAATATGGTTATTTTAGGGGGGTCACGGCCTGAAAAGGTTGAGAACCACTGTCCTAGAGAGTGTGGAGCAATTCCAAGGCAGGGTTTCTCGAAGTAGGTGCCCTGGACTTGCCATGATGCAAGTCCAGGGCCAGGGGTGCTGCAGAATACTTTGATAATACTTGGAATTCATCAATATCACTTCAGTTTTAATCACTTCACCTCACTGCGTTCTTTTTCCATCTACTGTACACCAAAAACGTACGATCTACAAGCTCACAACGCACTGCGTTGTGAGCTTGTAGCTTTGTAACATTTTTGGTTAATGTTCCCCCCAGAATAGGGACGCTGGGGTTCAGGTGGTTAAACGACGAGTATAAAGTTATTTTCAATCTGTCGTAATTTAAAGAATACTGATATTCTCTCAAGTTTTCCCCGTGACATGCTGTATCTTTGGGAGAAAGACGTATTTACGTAGCATAATGTGACATGAATGTAAGGTGCTAAAGCAGGGGTCTTCAACGTTTTCAGGCCAAGGACCCCCTAGCTGAGAGAGAGATGAAGCAGGGACTCCCTCTATATTGTATAAAAAGTTTCAGATTAAACTTCTTCTGTTTACTTGGTCTGCTCTTTTTTTTCCCACTACACCTATATACCTCTTTGCCAAAAATAGCAGATCTACAAGCTCACAACGCCTGGCAGCGGGAGGCGTTGTGAGCTTTTAGATCTGCTAATTTTGGCTAAAGTTCTCCTCAGAAGAGGGATGCTATAGGGTTCAAGTGGTTAATGTAAAAAAAAAACAAATCCTATCACACAAATATTTGGCGGACCCCCTGTAGTAACTCTGAGGACCCCCTAGGGGTCCCGGACCCGCTGTTGAAGACCCCTGCTATAAAGTAACACTGTTATTCAGGTGGTGCCATGTGGATGAAAAGGTTATTTACAGGATGAAAACGGTACCCTCTAGGGACCGTCTGACAAGTTAAGCCAGCACACATGTCGAGTAATAAATAACGACTGAGAGAAAGACTTTTGTTTTAATTGAACAAAGTTTAGTTCAGCAAACAAAGACAATTCAGTCAAAGTGAAATAAGACAACATAAGCCACAGCACTATTATAGGCAAGTCAAAGGAACGGTAGGTCTGCTATATCACCTTACATAACGTCAGATAGCTGTGACTTTGTTTCGACTGGATATTGTGTGCTGTGCTACACAATAAAAAAAAGAAAATAAGAATGAATGAATGAATAAATGAATTAATAAATAATAGTTTCTTTCTTTGTTGCAGCAATATGCTCCTTTGGTTCTAGAGCACATGAGGCAACAAGGTAACAGACCGGCTTTACCTTCTCTATACCAGGGGGCAGTGGTGGAAAGTAACTAAGTATTTGTACTTTACTGGAGTATTTCCAATTTCCAATAGTTTTACTTCTACTCCACTACATCTCAGAGGCAAATTTTGTACTTTTTACTCCACCACAATTATTTGAAAACTTTAGTTACTAGTTACTTTATGCAGTTATAAATCATTACATTATAAAACATACATTGACCACTTCAGCCCTATTTTATACCATAGGCTATTTGAAAATAGCCGATCTACAAGCTCACAACAGCTTGTAGATCTTGTATTCCTAGATCAGTGATAGGCTCAGTATGACGTCACAGCCCTGCCCTCGCTCTGATTGGCTGGATATGTGTGTTCCTGGTGTGATGTCAGAGATAACGGACAGGACAACGGACAGTCCGACCGGTCGTATTGGAATCAAACCCGGAGCGACCCGGCGACTCCTGCTCTACAGGCGGGCCGCTAAAACTGGTGGAAACACAAGCCGGTTCACGGGACCGGTTTTGTGAAAAGCACCGAGGTTCCAAAATCTTCTTCCAAGAATTCTAGAACCAAAGGTCTTTTGGTGGAAACGGGGCCTGTCAGAGCTGCTATACAATTACAATACCGGTGGTTTACAAACATTTACATTTGAAGGACTACCATAACTCTGAGAGTGTACAAATGGAACCATTTGTACACTCTCAGAGTTACAGACCGGTAAGGGTCCATTTGGAACCCCCTCAAGTTACCCAGACCGTCCCTGCACCTCACTTTGAGAACCAGTGAGGTATATACTGTGACACATGGAACGTTTTCCAGACTTTAAAAGGTAGGGTAAGTGACATTTTGTTAAAATAAATTAACTATCTCTATATTCTGATGTGCTCTGTATTCTGTATAGCTCATTGCTATAGAGTGTTTGTTCAGTAACAGGAGTCTCCATGTCTCTCTTAAATAAACAGATGTTTTTTTCAGGTCGGGATACCAATTGTATCCAATCAGGATAGAGAACTCACACAGGATACAGATTAAACAAGTGAAACAGGAAGTGACGACACACATAAATGAGCAGACGACATTGGAACTGGAACACTATGCAATTTGAAGCTGATAAAATGCTCTCAGTAAAAGTATCACCGTAGATGAGAATTGTATTCCTGTAGGATCATTAGCTTTCATTTATGTTGCTTAGTCTGAGGGGCCCCCGGCACGGGAAAGCCTATACGTTGTTATACCTTTAAAACCGGGAAAGTATCTGTGTCATTTTAGATCAGCGGTTACAAAAGTGGGGGTCGGGAACCCCAGGGGGGGTCCCAGATGATTAGTTTAATGTTTAGCATTGTTTTCTCATTCAACAGTGAACAAACCAACATACAGTATAAGTGTAAACAGGGTATCTGCACATTTATAAAGTGACAATTTAATGACCTTTTTAATACCAAATTAGCCAAATTGTCAAATATTACATAAGAAAGAGGCAAACATTATGAAAATACATATAAATGCCTATAAATGTAATGCCTACAATTCCAAGTGCTTGTCGGGGTGGGGGTCTCCAGTTCAAATATGATTATTTTGGAGACGTTGCGGCCTGAAAGGTTTGGATACCCTTGTTTTATTCAGATGTTGCTACATCAACCTTGACAGCAACCTTGGCCTCAGGTCTCAATGGGTTAATAATAAAGCATCACAATCATTTTACCACTTTATCCAGTTATACGTTGGCTATTCAAAATAGATATACAGTAAAAGCTCAAATGTCATGCTTTTTATCTGAAAGTGCACCATGAATGTCCTATTGATGTTTGTTTCGTAGTGCATGTTTTGCAAAGACGAGTCACTTTATTATTCTGCCTCTTGGACAGTTCACACTGGAAAAGAGACTTTGTCTCAGTGTGTTATTTACTAGTTAACTCTCTCAGTGCCAATGAAATAAAAAAATATGTTCATACTGTGCCAGCAATTTTTTTTTTCTCTCCAAAGTAATAAAAAAGTGCTTAGGAAGTGTTATGACCCTGGCCTAGGGGGACCAGGGAACACAACAAAAACACAGTGGAGACGCAGTTTACAAAGAATATAGTGTTTATTTAAGTAACCAAAATGAACAAATAATCATAAATGAACAGATGAGGTGTGGAAATCAGTAAAGTCAGTAGTGTAATGCCTGTATGCATGAGTGGATTGTGTAGTGTGTGTGTGAGTGTTGAATGTGTGAACATAAATGTGGGAGGAAAAGGTGTAGCTGGGTTGAAGAGCAAAAGCAAATGAACTGAAGGAGAGAAAGAGGACTGGGGAGGCAGGATTTTATAGGGCGTCGACACCCGGGCCCATGTGCACGCCAATCTGGCTGATTGCCAACATGTCACTGCTCCCCAAGTCCTAGGAACCAATGAGAACACAAATGAATACAAAGCAACCATAACCATACAACCTAAGAGTGACATATATAACATACTACTACAGGGAACCGTCACAGAAGCGAGATACAGCCTTTTTCAGTTATAAGTAAAACAAAGGGTGGATGGAGCTGCAAATCTTCAGATAATGATATCTTGGGTTCTGAACATTTTTTTCCCCCCCAAAAAAACTCGGGATATCTCGTTGTGTGGCACTGAGAGAGTTAAATAAAACGTAAAAAAAAGCTAAAAAACTAAATAAATGACAAAACCCTGTTGATTTTACTAGTTGAATAAAACACAAAAGTCATACTGTGTGTGTGTGTGTGTGTGTGTGTGTGTGTGTGTGTGTGTGTGTGTGTGTGTGTGTGTGTGTGTGTGTGTGTGTGTGTGTGTGTGTGTGTGTGTGTGTGTGTGTGTGTGTTTGTGTTTGTGTGTGTACCTCCATTATAAACACACTAGCGGCGTGCGGTCGTGTGTATGTGTGTGTGTGTGATGCCAGGCGGTGTATTCGTCCACTCTGGCCCTCCTCTCTGGTTGCCGTGGATACCAGTGTTCTGGGACGTTGTGTTTGTTTACCAGGTACTTGAGGATGGCATCGCTATGACAACAACAACAACAACATTAACCAATCGGAAAAAAATAAACAAAACCAGTAAAGAAACTAGAAGAGTCTCCGCCAGGCCGGGTTGCCGACCCAGTGTCTACCCTGTGTCAGTCGTGGGATGCAGCCGTCATCAAAGTATTGACCATTGGAAATACTCCAGTAAGGTTGTACTTAAGTACAGTACTTTAGTAAATGTACTTAGTTACTTTACACCACTGACCACAACAGACAGAGGACACACAGACAGACACACGGACAGACACACACACAGACACACAGACAGACACACAGTTTGAAATAAGTTGGAAAAAGCCATGCTGGCAGCCTGGCCCCGTAAAAATCAGCCTATTTGGGTGTCATCCCCCTTTAATGAGACTCAGCTCCCATCAGTGGTCCTGGTTAGCACACATGTACTGTAGGGTTAGTTGCTTCCATTTGAGGTCAGGACATTGTGGTAAAAAGGACGGAAACTTAACTGGTCGAGCAATAAAGAGAGAGTGTTAGGTCTATCATAAAGCAGCCTGCCAACATCATTTCCACTTTATGGGTATGTATACCACATTCAGGCAGGAGTTTAGAGTTGTACAGAGTTGTACGGCTGGTTGTTTACCTCGATCAATAACTCATACATTTAAATATGAATATATGACTATATAATGAGACGGTAGACAGTGATGGATGGCTCCCTGCTCTTGTATAGGGACACAAGACATTCCTGTATGGAAACACACACACCCACACGCACACGCACACGCACACGCACGCACACACGCACACGCACACACACACACACACACGCACACACGCACACGCACACGCACACGCACACACACGCACACGCACACGGACACGCACACACGCACATTCTGGCTCACCTAATAAATATGAATGAGTATAGGGACTATAGGACTGTTGACAGTCCCTGATTCAGATCCCTCCAGTGTGTGTGTGTGTGTGTGTGTGTGTGTGTGTGTGTGTGTGTGTGTGTGTGTGTGTGTGTGTGTGTGTGTGTGTGTGTGTGTGTGTGTGTGTATGTGTGTATGTGTGTGCGTGCGTGCGTGCGTGCGTGCGTGCGTGCGTGCGTGCGTGCGTGCGTGCGTGCGTGCGTAGTTTTTACCTATTGATCGCTGGTATATAAAATGAGATTGGGACCACCACTACACCATAATCAAGGCAATCGGTGCTGACATTTTACTTTTTAGCCATTTAGCTGTCGCTCTGATCCAGAACGATTTATAATGAGTTTTCACCACAGCAGAATCGATAGATAGATAAGCAAACCCATAGAAGCTAGCTAAATTAAAGGGACAGAAAAAAGTCACGAGTCACGCTGCCTGGTTTGTCATCTCTCTATTCTTCCTGTTTTCTTTGCTGCCGCCTGTTCAAGTGTCACTAATGGACCCTTTTTTTTAATGGACACTCTCGCGGGATCTAGCGCCAGTAAACATAGGACGTTTGCGAGATCTGCCGTCAGACGGCATCCACTTAGGAGACCATTTGTAGGATGTGTGTTTCATTTTGCCTCTCCAATTGGGATAAGTATCCTCCTAAAACAACCATCTGCTGTAAAGACTCGCTAAAAGGAACAGAGCCTTAATCATTGGTAACACTTGCGTGTGTTACCAACCAACTAAAAAATGTCTACTGATGAGTTGATGCTGGCTGGACTGAGCTGACCTGCTGCAGTCGTCTAACATTTTTGGGCAAAATGAGACATGGACTGCCACCAGTGTTGATGGATTTGGCAAGAGAAACAAGCGGCCAGGTTTATGAAAACAAGCCCAAAAGAGGCAACTAAGTTTTACAATTTTACATCAACTATTTGAGAAAAAGTCTAGAATATTTTGAAAGTCCCCGACACAAAATATTTTCAGATAGGGGTCCGTGGACAAATACCTTACATTAATTTGGGGAGTCCTTGACATGAAAATGTTTGAGAACCACTGGTTTAAACAACATTAGGAAACAAGCCCAAATAAGCAACTAAACACTTTAAAAACAAGCCCCCCCCCAAAAAAAAATAATAATTGGGGAGCTTTTAACAAGCCCCCCAATTCGCTTATAACAAGCAGACATGGCAATGCTGACTGCCACAAGCAGGCCTGCATATAGCAACTTTGCCTCGGAACCCCGCATTGTGATTTATACGACTTAGTTCACAAACTGTACCCACCGTAACTTACTACTGATAGCTAAAGATTGGACAGGGACAAGGTTAGACAATGTCATTGGACTGTACAGTATGTTTTGTTAGATGTACGATGTCTCTAGTCATTAAATTGTAACAAAACTTACATGAATAATTGAGTCAGCATTGGCTAAACCTCACTGCACATTTAAGAAGTCATGGATAACATGGACTATATTCCTTTCCATTTTGGCCTAGACATTTAAAATAAAACCTAGCTTTGAAACAGATTAAAACCCAACAATAATGTAACTTAAAAAATAACCATGCATGCCATGATATTTTAGCATTTGGAACTCAATTGTTTCAAAACTATGGTACGCTTTGGGAAATGGTCGGCACTGGCAGTAATGCCAGCTAAACATGCAAGGCCACTGGCATCGTCCTTTAAACTTTCCTGATGAAGAATGATTTGCACAGCCATGGTGTCGAATGCTAAACTGAGCACAAGCTCAAACGGCGGTGTAAATCAAATTCAAACTCACGGAGGACGATTTATAAAACTCAACGGTTTATTGCATTTAACAAAACCTGCAGCGTGAAAAATGAAAGTGTAGATGTAAAGAGACACGGGGTGAAAGAAAAGTAAAGACTGAGGAGAAAGGGGAGGAGGAGGAGGGTCTGATATCTGGCATAGAGGGGCGGATTCAAAATCTCTGGCGAAAACATCCGTGGGCTCCCATTGGTTCACACACATTGGTTGGGGAAATGAAAGGTTGACTCTCACTTTA
This sequence comes from Gymnoscopelus microlampas, assembly GCF_963454915.1. Taxonomy (NCBI): domain Eukaryota; kingdom Metazoa; phylum Chordata; class Actinopteri; order Myctophiformes; family Myctophidae; genus Gymnoscopelus; species Gymnoscopelus microlampas. Next base: position 37,777,684 of record NC_139953.1, read on the forward strand.
TATGCCAGAAAAATCAACAGCTTGGTCCAGCCAGGCTTTCTTTTTGAGCAAAACGAGAAGGAAAATAAAAGATCTGTAGGTAAACAGAGACTGAAAAACCAAAGAAAAGAGTGAGTGAAAATGAAGATGTATAAAACAGAGAGGTGAGAAGACGAGAGGGGAACTAGAGATTGTAGATAAGAAGAGGAGAGGATGATGATGGAGGGAGAGAGAGCAGCACTTATTTCTCCATGAGAGGCAATCACAGCTACTGCTCTTTTCACTGAAGGCTCCGTATTTCACCCTGGACACTAGTAATCAAACACGCACGCACGCACGCACGCACGCACGCACGCACGCACGCACGCACACACGCACACACGCACACACGCACAAGCCCGAGATAATACCCGCATTCATCATTATG
>NC_139953.1:37783089-37798089 GCF_963454915.1 Gymnoscopelus microlampas
AATGAGTACTTTAAAGTTGTACTGTGCAAATTTCAAAAAAACGCAGCAGCCTCTGCTGGTCATTACCGTCACTGCAGGCCGTTTGTTTATTACTGCGTTACCCAGAATTCCATTTGTTTTCACCGGAAGACGGTGTTTCAAAAAGCGTTCTTTTAATTGTTTTATACGATCTGTGGATCGTTTCTCTTAGCCAGTGGAGCTTTAGTTACCGTGAGCTGTGTTTTCTTTTTCTGTTTTTTTTTCGTTCTTCAAATCATACAATCTCTTAAAATCAGTGTGAGTTTCCTTTTGTTATTAGCGCGGTAGTTCCTGGCCAAACAGGAAACCGGTGCAGTAGTTCCTGGCCAAACAGGAAACCGGTGCATTTCCGCTTCCATTTTCCGGCCAGATAACGTCAACCCCGACCCCGTTCAATAGAAAATATATAAATAAAAGGCTTTCGGGGGTGAAATTCATGGAGTCGGTGTTGTGAAACATTTGCCACTCACAAAAGATATACAATTTTACTTTAGTTTGATTGAAAAAGTTACCTAGCATTACTTTAACTGTTTCTACATTGCAGTGTTGATACTTTTACTAAAGTAAGAAATGTGAATACTTTTTCCACCACTGCATTCTGTAGTGGTTGTCTGTTCATTCTACTAGGTTTGGTGACTGAACTTTGCAGCATAATCTCCAGTGGCGTGCACAGACATTTTGAGGGGCAGGTGCTCAAGTAAATTATATTTTTTTTGTTTACTTGGTCTGCTCTTTTTTCCCTCTACACCTATAACTCTTAGCCAAAAATAACCGATCTACAAGCTCACAACGCCTCGCAGCGCGAGGCGTTGTGAGCTTGTAGATCTGCTATTTTTGGCTAAAGTTCTCCTCAGAAAGGGGATGTTAGGGTTCAAGTGGTTAATGTAAAAAAAGAAAATCCCGGACCCCCTGTTGAAGACCTCTGCTGTAGTGGTTGTCTGTTTAACTTTGCAGCATAATCTCATTTATATGGTGAGTAGTTCCACGACGTGACAGTGTCTCCTCCCCAACGTCAATATTGTCCCACGGCAGTATTGTGGGAGCCTTCTTTGAGAATCCCTTTGGGATTTCGTCTCTGCCCCCTACTATTTATAGTTGGGCAACTGTGTCCCATATGAGATACACCTCATTACTGTCCTCTGTGAGGCGGAATGGAAGCATCTTCTCATTGGTGTCCATTGTAAAGCAACAGGCCCGGCTGAAGCCGTGGAGACACAGCTGCTGCTGCAGCCTGTACGCCTGCATTCACACATCCCTCTGTCTGTGACCCGGAATATCTGAATCATCCCTGACCCGGAATGGACACGCCGCTGTGTGTGTGTGTGTGTGTGTGTGTGTGTGTGTGTGTGTGCGCGCGCACGCGTGCGTGTGCGGGTGTCCTGTTCAACACACTGAGAGAGAGAGAGAGACAGAGAGAGAGAGACAGAGAGAGAGAGAGAGAGAGACAGAGAGACAGAGAGAGAGAGACAGAGAGAGAGAGAGAGAGACTAAAATTAAGTGCACGCACGCACGCACGCACGCACGCACGCACATGCACACACACACACACACACACACACACACACACACACACACACACACACACACACACACACACACACACACACACACACACACACACACACACACACACGCACACACAGGTACAGTGTGATGAGTACATTATAAATGGGCTACAGCTCATATGAAACAGCATTATTGAAAATGTCAGGTAGAGAAAATGTATGATGGCTCCTCTCTATACAATCTAACTATTTCATTAAAATTGAAAGATGGAAACATTACACATTCATACCGTTGAGTCACCAGCCCTGTGTGTGTGTGTGTGTGTGTGTGTGTGTGTGTGTGTGTGTGTGTGTGTGTGTGTGTGTGTGTGTGTGTGTGTGTGTGTGTGCGTGTGCGTGCGCGTGCGTGTGCGTGTGCGTGTGCATGTGTGTTTGCCCAGAAAATGAAATAATATGTTTTGTTGTATTATTGTTCATCTCAATAGCCTGTGAGTTCATCCCTCCTGAATGAAAAAACTGCATCTCCACCAACGCATGGGAAGAGAAGGATGAATGGAGGGATAAAGGAATGAAAGAATGGAGGGATGGAGGGATAAAGGGATATATCAATAAAGCCAGTGGTGGAAAAAGTACTCAAATGTTTTACTTAAGTAAAAGTATCAATACTGCAATGTAGAAGTAGACTGTTACAAGTAAAAGTCCGGAATTCAAAATTCACTTGAGTAAAAGTAAATAAGTATTGCCATCAAAATGTACTTAAAGTACCAAAAGTAAAAGTACTCATTATGCAGAATGTCCCATTTCACATGTTTAAAAGAAAAACAATCTTTTGAAATAGCAGATCTACAAGCTCACAATGCGTCGCAATGCGACTTATTGTGAGCTTGTAGATGAGCTATTTTCAAATGGCCTAAATGTATATAGGACTGAAGTGGTTACTGTATGTTTTGTAATAATAATACAAATCTACAAAGTAACTAGTAACTGACGTTTTCAAATAATTGTAGTGGAGTGAAAGTACAATATTTGACTCTGAGATGTAGTGGAGTAGAAGTAGAAGTACTGAAAATTGGAAATATTCCAGTAAAGTAAAAAAAATACCTCAAAACTGTACTTAAGTATACAGTACTTGAGTAAATGTACTTAGTTACTTTACACCACTGAATAAAGCACTGCTGAATTGAAAGGACTGATTTGAATGAATGGAGAGAGAGAGAGAGAGAGAGAGAGAGAGAGAGAGAGAGAGAGAGAGAGAGAGAGAGAGAGAGAGAGAGAGAGAGGAGGAGAGGGTTTGAATCAGGCCCGGTCCCTGGGGCACTGGACCCCATCAGATGGTGAGATGGATGAATGGAGCGAGAGAGAGAGAGATAGCTTGCCAGTGATAGAAAGTAAAAGGAAAGAGAGATGGTGGGATGGAGAGACGTAACAGAAGAGTGAAGAATGGGGTGAGGAGGCACAAAAGTGTGAAGGAATGGTAGAGGGAGAGGAGAATGGAGGAGTGAAATAGGGGGAGAGAGAGAGAGAGAGAGAGAGAGAGAGAGAGAGAGAGAGAGAGAGAGAGAGAGAGAGAGAGAGAGAGAGAGAGAGAGAGTGATTAAGAGAAAGAGAGAGGTGACAGGTGAGTAAGGGAGACAAATAACCCTTCATGTCCCTGTTGACCAGAGGTAACAGGAGAGATGGAGAGAGGTCTGTCCGTCCGTCCGTCCGTCCGTCCGTCCGTCTGTCTGCCATAATATTTCTCTCCTTATTTCCCTCTCTTGTGGAAAGGCAGGCAGACAGACATGGATGGATGGACAGAATAAATTATCCTCTCTCTCTCTCGAACACACATGCACACATACACACACACGCATGTGTGCATGCGCACTCACACACATGCACAGATTGCACACACACTCCTCTAACATTAAGTTTCTCCTCCTTCTCTCCACCCCCTCCCTGCCCTTTTGACCGAGCTTCACACACACACACACGCTCGCGCACGCTCACACACGAACGCACGCACGCACACGAACGCACGCACGCCCATACATACCTAGACCTATAGTATTATACATACTTTACAATAATAGTGCTCTTTCATTCACTCACTGGCATACACAATTACATACACACTTCTGTCTGTCTTGCTCTCTCTCTCTCTCTCTCTCTCTCTCTCTCTCTCTCTCTCTCTCTCTCTCTCTCTCTCTCTCTCTCTCTCTCTCTCTCTCTCTCTCTCTCTCTCTCTCTCTCTCTCAGAGAGGCTTAACCTCTGTCCCCTCCAAGCATGCTGAGAGAGAAGCTATATTCAGCGGTGGTAAAATATTATCATGGACAATACCTCCTGCTGCACTCTGACAGCAGAGACCTGTGTCTCCAATGCAGAGCAAGTCATTTATACAATGATACGTATCCATTTGAGGAATGGAAAGACATCTATCTTTACCTTAAGTGTATCAGTATTCCTGAAACATGCAGTGTTTCACACTCTGAAATTGCCACCATATTGTCAAGCAGGGACTGAGTTCACGGCACGCCATCTGTCATTGATACCTCGTATCACATCAATAGACACGGTACAGAAACATTGGAGTCATTGGTCCTGTACCACAGTAGAAACATCATAGAAAACAGTTAAAGTATTATTTTTGGCAACATACATACTGACATACTGATCTGACACAATGGAAACAACCAGAAACCAGTCGAGATGGCTCAGTCAACATGCTGAATAAAATAAAATAAACAGCAGTAAGCACTGTACTGAGATTCACAGCATGAATTCATGTATTGAGGCTTTTAATGGGTTATTATTTTTTTTTAACTCAGTCAGTCAGTCAGTCAGTCAGTCAGTCAGTCAGTCAGTCAGTCAGACTCTCTCTCTCTCTCTCTCTCTCTCTCTCTCTCTCTCTCTCTCTCTCTCTCTCTCTCTCTCTCACAGCAGTATAGCCTTTCTAAAAAAAACTGATTCAGCCACTCAATATGTCCAGACAGACGAGACTGCTGATCTAGGATGCTAATATATCTTCGCTAAGTAAACGCTCCGTCTCATCATTGCTGATCTAGCATGTTGAATCTCTATGGTCTGTAAATTCTGGTATAATCAGTGCTAATCTAGGATATTAAGTGTGTGCGCTCAATAAATGTAGTGTGTGGTCGCTGCTGATCTCTGGTAAATACACTCTCGCTCTTGCTGATCTGGGACTGCAGCAAAACAAGCTTCCCATTTAGAGCAATTTAGAACACTGTTTCCCAAACAGTGGGTCGGGACCGATTTGTGGGTCGCGAGTCCATTTTCAGGGGTTGCGAGTGAATAGGCCCTATCCCTTTATTTTTTGTTTCAAAAATGTTGTCATTAATTATTATTTTAAAATATTTTCTAATTTCCACAACAATTCCCAAATTTTCCTGAGTTGAAAACAAATTCAAACATTTTTCTAAAATAATGTCATGAATAAAATAAGAAATAATCAAAGAAATGTCCTAAATTAGAAAACAAATGTTTAAGAAGTAGTGAAAATAGCAGATCTACAAGCTCACAACGCTGTGCTTTGCGCCGCGTTGTGAGCTTGTAGATCTGATATTTTCACTAGTTCGGGTCCCGGGCAAACATCTGATTTCTCTTCTGGGTCTTGAGCTAAAAAGTTTGGGAACCACAAATTTAGAACAATGAACTGCACAATGCTACTTATATACATTATCTTTTGGATTATTTGACTGTTTCTATCCTGTGTCTATATCATGGGGGGAAAAAAACCCTAACCCTTAAAGGGGAAATCCACCCATTTTCAATATTTAACTATGTCATTAATATAGCATAAAGGAGTTGTGTGGAAATAAGAAAAAAGTTCCCCCCTTTCTGTGTTGCCTTGAACTGGAGGATTGATTGTGGGTTTAACATTGCAAATTACAACATGATGAGTCATCACGTTGTAATTTGCAATGTTAAACCCACAATCAATCCTCCAGTTCAAGGCAACACAGAAAGGGGGGAACTTTTTTCTTATTTCCACACAACTCCTTTATGCTATATTAATGACATAGTTAAATATTGAAAATGGGTGGATTTCCCCTTTAAGAATTTCACCCACTTCTTTTTACACATGTAACCCTTTCATGTGACAGTAACGTTGCTTCTGTTTCCGAATTAATTCTAAAAATGAACTCATACATCAGACCTACAGTAAATTATACTTAAGTACAGTACTAATTACTTAGTTATTTTACACCATTGGCTGCTCTAAAAAAAACGCTTTTGTGGACAAAGACCCTTCATGTAAAATACATTTATTTTACTTGTTTTAAAGGTCACAGGTCATGACTACGGTTTAGCTTTAATGTGGACATTAACTATACAATGATGTGCTGTTAAATTCTACGCAATTCACTCCTTTACCGACAACTATTTTTTTCAGGGCAAGATATGAACTTTGAAGTCATCGTTTGTGTGTTTTACTGCTTACTCAGTCACTTCTCTTTGGCTGTGTGGGGCTGCATTTCAGCAGAGAGGAGCTCGGTCACTGTGCAAATTCTACAGCCTGTCAATACGTTGTGACTGATCAGCTGGAGGAGAACTGATCTGGGTACAGCAGGTCTACAGGCTCAGTGAAACAGAAGATGCTGAGTCGGTGCTGATCTAGACAAAGCTGTTTCGCTCCTGATAGCAGCTGTCTGCGGAGCAAGTTATAGAAACATCAGTTAAATCAGGAAAGGAATATATATGGCTGACTGGTTGACTGGTTGACTTACTGGCTGATTTGCTGAATGATCGACTGATGCATTCCGTCGCGGACGGGCGGAAACCTTGTATGTCCAAAGCGGTTTAAGGAAATGTAAAAAAAAAAGAAGAAATAACCTGTGTTCCAATGGATCCAATTTAGTTATCATGAAGTTACAAGCTCTTTTTAATACTTTTCCTTGGTTCAGAATTTATAAAACGCCACACAGACAAACATTTTTCAAACTAGCAAAAATGCCCGTCCTACAAGCTCACAACGTGTTGCGATGTGATGCAATGTGATGATGTGCAGGGAAATGCACAGATAGACTCTAGGTGGTGCTAGAGCACCTGCCCTTTGCCCTCTTGACCAGAAGCCTTAAGGTCTGCTGAGTCGGCGCGCCTCCGTCATGGCCCATAACTTATAATTATAAATCATAGGGAAAACACATCCTTAAATGGAATTAAGAAATGGTTTTACCTTTAGTCTAGGTAAACTTAATTATTTGCAAAACATGACATCCCTCATTCAAAACAGATGGCGAATGCATTCTTCTCTTTATAGGGCCTACACAGGTAATAAAATTGCCTGTGAGACCTTCATGAATTGAACCTCACAGTCAGCAGTCAGTCAAGCTTGTACCTCTAATTTTGTGGGGGGAGTCATCTAATGCAATCTTTAATTATACACATTTGCAAACATGGAGGTATATGCCTACTTGCAAAATGTTTATAACATCTCCTAAAACCTAACCATGTTTATACATATATATAAACAAAGATTCAACACAAAAAGTAGACCATACATATGAAACAGGGAACATGCCTGAACATGCCCCTAAAGCCTGAAACAAGCAGATGGGCCATCAATGACCCAATGGGCCATCAACAGCACCAACCAATGAGAATAATGGCCACATGGAAGCCACACCCACAACAAAAACACATAAATACAGGAAGAGAAGAACAGGAATTCATTCTCATCCGGAGGATCGCATCTGATGAAGTACAATAACAGTACGAAAACGTTTATGCATTTGAGAATGAACCAACAAACCAGTGGACGAAGACAGGCCTGGCAGGAAAGAGCCAGACCAGATGGAGAAACCAGGAACAACCACAGACCCAGGAGACATGTGGTACCAGGCCAGGTAAGCCAGGTAGGTAGGCACAGACAAACTTACATACACACACCACATGAGGAGAGAAACAGTGATTTCCACAAATCAATTAGGGGGATAAACAATTTGATCATTGCACTACACCATTCACAGAATGTAGACATAAACAAATACCCAGAGGGTATTGCTAGAAAAGAACAAGAACTGATGGATTTTATAAAACCAGCAAAACCAACAGATAGAACCTTACTGCTACTACAAGGAAGTGCAAAGCATTGGTCTTACACCACTTTGTTAATATTAATAGAACACTTCAGCCAATTGATTGAAAACACAAAAAAAGACCTGTCCCAGTGCTTAACACAGGAATACGACAGGGCCTTCTCCATTGCCACTAAATGGGCAAGAAAAAATCTGGGAAGGCGCCTAACAGAGAAGACTCTGGGCTTAGCCCATACAGCAGTAAGGGAAATATATAACACAAAAACACACACAGCACACCCCACACCACACGTTTCCCCCCCATCCCCCAGCCCCCCCTCCCTTCCTTCTTCTCCCTCTACAGGTAACCCAGGCATGGGAGAAGACTCAACTGGAGGATTGGAAACCACAGGAGCAACAACACAGAGAATAATAGAATTTACACAGGCAGAGTTCCCAGACCTGCCCACACCTGAGGGGCCATGGACATCGATTGGACGGAAGGGAAAACAAAAGAAACAGAAAGACACCAACAAAACCACACAGCCTGCAGGGAGGAACACGGAAGAACAACAGAACCCAGGAAACACCCCGAAACCACAGAGGGAACGTCCCACCAGGAGGCAGACTACACCACCCAGGGACACACCCCAGAGGACAACCCAGGAGAGAAGGAACAGTGGAGGGAACCAAACAACACCAGAGGGACCCACCGAAGACACTACTACACAGAGGGAAACACCAGCACAGGAAGAAACAATCGAGACGAGACCTAGGAAACCACGCCACTGGAGAGGCGGATCAAAGGATAATAAGGCCACATGGAGATTTGTAACCGAACCGAACCGAAACATCATCATAATTGGGGACTCCAACCTGGCTAGGATCCCAACAATCACAGATGACAGAATTCAAATAGAATCCTACTCTGGAATGAACCTGGAATGGGCCGGAACAGTCTTGCAAAAAGCGGAGAAAAATCTGGACGTCACACACCTCATCATCTCAGTAGGAATTAACAACAAGAACCAAAAATCAAGAAAAACAAGCTACACAGCCCTGAAGAAACTCCGCACTGCAGCCGCAGCAAAATTCCCCAAAGCAGAGAGACGCATAGCACTAATCAACTACTCAGATGGCCTGAGTACTGACCAAAAGGAGATTCTGACATACATAAATGAGGAGATAAAGAAAGAGCCCCACCTCCCAAAATTGCCTGCAAACAGCTTCAAAACAGACAACGAAAACGTCCACTGGCTCAGGGGCACAGCCGAATCCATGTTACAGCATTGGATAAACTCTTTAAACTAATAAGGCCCAACAGCTCAAACCGGCAGGGCCTTATGGAGTCGGATATAATCAATCTGTCTCATTATTTCCAACCAAACGAACACCAGAAAACACTTCTGGAAAAAGGTTTATCATTCGTCCCCACATTAGACCTCTACAGGCAACAATCACAAAACTTGAGAACAGATGTGTCGAAATACCATCGCAGACTCAAATTAGCCACACATTTTGGAGCTGGAAATGACACGGAAATTCCGCGCTTCCATCTTCCATCCTACTGGGAACCAGACAATGACAAACTACCGGACAGCCTAAAGCAATTGATCCAGATGGACAGAGCCACAGTACAAAATGTACCAGGACACCTGAAAGAAAAGAATAACATCACAACGGATCAGGTGAGAGCTCTAAGATCATTAGCTAACAACCGGGACATTGTAATTAAGCCTGCGGACAAAGGGAGTCGTATAGTCATTCTGGACAGACAACAATATGTTTTTGAGGGTTTAAGACAGTTGAATAACTCAAATCACTATGTGGAATTGGAAGCACCCATTTTTGAACAAACAGCAATAGAGGTGAGGGGAATCATTACAAAGTTAAGGGAGAAAAAGTTTATAGACCATAAACAAGAAAAATACCTACGGGGCGAAAATTCCCCCAGGGCTAGAGTCCTTTATCTTCTACCCAAAATCCACAAGGATCCAAACAGCTGGACTATTCCTTATGAAATTCCACCTGCACGCCCAATTGTCTCGGATTGTAACTCAGAAACATATGCCACAGCAGAATATATTGAGTTCTACTTAAACCCACTATCTGTAAAACACCCAAGCTATATTAAGGATACATATGACTTTATTGACAAAATAAAAAACATCACGGTTCCTCAGGGTGCCTTCTTGTTTTCAATAGATGTTGATAGCCTTTATACCAACATAAATACATTAGCGGGAATGAAAGCAATCAGAGATATCTTTAAAAAGTATCCTGACAGACAAAGACCAGACGCAGAATTATTGGAACTACTAGAATTAAATTTGACCAAAAACGACTTTTCATTTGATGGGAAAACCTTCCTTCAGATCAGTGGAACAGCTATGGGAAAGAAATTTGCGCCATCGTACGCAAATATATATTTGGCTTTATGGGAAGAAACCGCCCTTAAAAAATGCAGATTCAAACCCACACATTATTTTAGGTTTCTAGATGATATTTTTGGAGTATTTGAGCACTCCACAGAGGAATTTGAGCAATTCATACGAGTCTTAAACACACATCATGCCTCAATAACAGTGAAATATGTCACAAACAAAGAACACATTGACTTCTTGGATGTTACAGTCTTCAAAGGGAAAGATTTTAACACCACCGGCAAACTGGACTCAAAGGTGTTTTTTAAGGAGACTGATACACATGCACTGCTCCACAAGACATCCTTCCATCCAACCCATTGTTTCGCAGGAATAGTCAAGTCTCAACTCCTACGTTTCAAAAGAATCTGCACACAAACAGCAGATTTTGAAAATGCCTGCAAAACTCTATTCACAGCATTAAGGAAACGTGGATATACAAGAACATTCCTCAGGAAATCATACAACACATTCCAGGAAGTGAAAGTAAGGAATGAGAAACCCACACTAGCCTTAGTAACCACATTTTCCAGCCAAAGTTTATTGGCAAACAGAGCCATCAAAAACAATTTTGAAAACAGGGGGGGAAACCTCCTACAGAACTTTAAGATAATTTCGGCCTATAGGAAAAACAAAAATCTGAAAGACTACTTGATCCACAGCAAATTGAAGCCATGGAACCAAGTAGCACGGGCAAGGCCTAACTACTTTAGCCCGAAACAAACGGTTAAAAACAGGACAAACAAAAACATTATTAGCCTAAGACAGAACATCACATACAACACCAGAAATTGTGTTTATCTGATTACTTGCCAAGTGTGTGGATTACAGTATGTAGGAGAGACAGGCAACTCCATAGCAATTAGAATAAGCCAACACAGGTACACCATTAATAATGAAAAAGATACCCATTTATTAATTGGATGTTAATAAATTACAACATGATGAGTCATCACGTTGTAATTTGCAATGTTAAACCCACAATCAATCCTCCAGTTCAAGGCAACACAGAAAGGGGGGAACTTTTTTCTTATTTCCACACAACTCCTTTATGCTATATTAATGACATAGTTAAATATTGAAAATGGGTGGATTTCCCCTTTAAGAATTTCACCCACTTCTTTTTACACATGTAACCCTTTCATGTGACAGTAACGTTGCTTCTGTTTCCGAATTAATTCTAAAAATGAACTCATACATCAGACCTACAGTAAATTATACTTAAGTACAGTACTAATTACTTAGTTATTTTACACCATTGGCTGCTCTAAAAAAAACGCTTTTGTGGACAAAGACCCTTCATGTAAAATACATTTATTTTACTTGTTTTAAAGGTCACAGGTCATGACTACGGTTTAGCTTTAATGTGGACATTAACTATACAATGATGTGCTGTTAAATTCTACGCAATTCACTCCTTTACCGACAACTATTTTTTTCAGGGCAAGATATGAACTTTGAAGTCATCGTTTGTGTGTTTTACTGCTTACTCAGTCACTTCTCTTTGGCTGTGTGGGGCTGCATTTCAGCAGAGAGGAGCTCGGTCACTGTGCAAATTCTACAGCCTGTCAATACGTTGTGACTGATCAGCTGGAGGAGAACTGATCTGGGTACAGCAGGTCTACAGGCTCAGTGAAACAGAAGATGCTGAGTCGGTGCTGATCTAGACAAAGCTGTTTCGCTCCTGATAGCAGCTGTCTGCGGAGCAAGTTATAGAAACATCAGTTAAATCAGGAAAGGAATATATATGGCTGACTGGTTGACTGGTTGACTTACTGGCTGATTTGCTGAATGATCGACTGATGCATTCCGTCGCGGACGGGTGGAAACCTTGTATGTCCAAAGCGGTTACTTTTAAGGAAATCTAAAAAAAATAAAATAACCTGTGTTCCAATGGATCCAATTTAGTTATCATGAAGTTACAAGCTCTTTTTAATACTTTTCCTTGGTTCAGAATTTATAAAACGCCACACAGACAAACATTTTTCAAACTAGCAAAAATGCCCGTCCTACAAGCTCACAACGTGTTGCGATGTGATGCAATGTGATGATGTGCAGGGAAGCGCACAGATAGACTCTAGGTGGTGCTAGAGCACCTGCCCTTTGCCCTCTTGACCAGAAGTGCCCTTTTGAAAAAAGTTTACAGCAGGGGTCTTCAACAGGTGGTCCGGGACCCCTAGGGGGTCCTCAGAGTTACTACAGGGGGTCCACCAAATCTTTATGTGATTATGATTTTTCTTTTTACCATAACCACTAGAAACCTAGCATCCCTTTTCTGAGGAGAACTTTAGCCAAAAATAGACGATCTACAAGCCCACAACGCCTCGCGCTGCGAGGCGTTGTGAGCTTGTAGATCGGCTATTTTTGGCAAAGAAGTATAGGTGTAGAGGGAAAAAAGAGCAGACCAAGTAAACAAAAAAAAGCATAATTTACTTGAGCACCTGCCCCTCAAAATGTCTGTGCACGCCACTGATGATGTGGGGCAGTGGTTCTCAAACTTGTTCATGTCAAGGACCCCCAAATTGACACTTATTAGCACACAGACCCACAAAAAAAAAAGCCATAAAAAAGCTGTAATGTGGAGATACAAGGTATCTGCCCGACAGCAACGATTTGTGCCCCTTTCCGTCTGTACCCCTCCTCTCTCTCTATCTCTGTTTGGTTATCTCTCCCCCTGCAGAGGGCAGTGGCAGACAGGGGAGACGAGATCAATTGTTGGATGAGAGCTTGATTAATCCATTAAGACCGGGAATGCATCTGTGTCATTTTATGATTTCTTTGGCCATTAAAAAATAGATCTGCTATTTCTGGGGGGAAAAAAATACAAATCTTTGAATATATGTATTTTTTAAAGCGAACGTTTGTAACTCAAATCTTTGCTTCTTGGGGGTCCCTGGAAGAAAACCTTTTGAGATGGGAGTCCGCGGCCAAATACATATCTAAAAAGATTGTCTAAATCCTAACAGTATGTTGCTATATCAGTGCTGCTCCAACTTTTCCATGTCAAGGACCTCCAACATGTTATGTATTGGGCCGTGGACCCCCATCTCAAAATATGTCGTTCCAGGGACCCCCAGAACCACATCTGAGTTACAAATGTTCGCTTTAAACATGTATATATATATATATATATAATTCAAAGATTTGCACACATTTTCCACGATAAAAAAAAGAGGCAGATCTACAAGCTCATATGAGCTTGTAGATCTGCTATTTTTGAATAGCCAAAGGTATCTTAAAATGACACAGATGCGTTCCCAGTCTTTAATGGGTTAAATATCGACAGAGGCCCAGGCTCTCAATGAGTACAGCCTCTTTGATTGCATGATGAAAAACCTTCTGCTTTGAAAGGAGTGGAAAAAAAGAAAGAATCTAAACTTATTAAAGTGGGTCCTCGTCTCCCCACAGTGCTTAAGAAAAAGGGACTTATCTGGGAAACGACAAAATGTAACTTTGATCTCAGGAGTTGCTGCGGTCTAGAGTTTTATAAATGAATCCCGTAAACAATGCTATCTGTTCAAAAAGAAAGGATCAAATATGAACACCAGGGTAGCTCCTGTTTGCAAAGATTTATTAGCCACTTAACCCTTTAAGGCTGGGAAGGGAACGCATGTGTGTCATTTTAAGATTTCTTTGGCTATTCAAAAATAGCAGATCTACAGTGCCGCGCTATGAGCTTGTAGATCTGCTATTTTTAGAAAAATCTTGAAAATTTGTCAACTCAAATCTTTGCTTCTGGGGGTCCCTGGAACAAAATATGTTTTAGATGGGAGGGGGTCCGCGGACAAATACATATTATTTTGGGGGTCCGTGACATGAAAAAAGTTTGAAAACCATTGAAAATATAGCAACATAAGTAAAAAAAAAACTTTAGGGAAAAAAAAACTGTTAGGATTTAGAAGACATTTGTAAAATCCCCAGAAGCAAAGATTTGAGTTAAAAACTTTCGCTTTAAAAAAAGTATATATATATTCAAAAATAAGATTTGCACATTTTCACGATTTAAAAAAATAAATAGCAGATCTACAAGCTCATAGCGCGGCACGCGCTATGAGCTTGTAGATCTGCTATTTTTATAGAGCCAAAGAAATGTTAAAATGACACAGATGTGTTCCCGGTCTTAAAGGGTTAAACCCCATACGTTGTTTGGAGTCCCACAGGGCTCTATACTAGTACCTTTTCTGTTTTCTACATCTTAGCTGAAAACAGTAGATACACAAGCTCACAACGTGACGCTTTGTGAGCTTGTCGATCAGCTATTTTCCTAGAACAATTTCCCCAGAGTACGGATGCTGGGAAATCAAAGATTGCGATTAAGACGAAATGGGGACGAGGCAAAGAGATATAGCAAGAGAGAGAGAGACAGAAAGAGAGAGTCATTTATCAGTAAACTGTCATTGATGTTGCTGTAGGGGACAAAGTGTGTGTGTGCGTGTGTGTGTGTGTGTGTGTGTGTGTGTGTGTGTGTGTGTGTGTGTGTGTGTGTGTGTGCGTGTGTGCGTGTGCGTGTGTGCGTGCGTCCGTGCGTGCGTGCGTGCGTGCCTGCGTGCGTGCGTGCCTGCGTGCGTGCGTGCGTGCGTGCGTGCGTGCGTGCGTGTTTGTTGTTGGACCCTAAAGCAGTGAAGATCTTGTCTTTCTCAGCCTGAAGGAAGACAAGATTTTACTCTCTCTCTCTCTCTCTCTCTCTCTCTCTCTCTCTCTCTCTCTCTCTCTCTCTTTCCCTGCATCTTGTGTATATCCACCTGTTCACTTTCTCCCTTCTTCATCTGTCTCCTTGCTTTCTTTTACCCCCCCCCCCCCCCCCTTCTCTTCTTCTCCCTTCTTTCTGTTTGTCTGTATTCTATCTCTTCTTATCTCGAGACTCTGAGGTGACTGTCTGATTTTGACAGCAGAGTCAGAGGTTTTGTGAAGGTAGCTTTCAAGTTTGATGAAAAATGGGGAAAGGTTTCATAGGAATGTGTCCACGAAATGGTTTGGTTGCTCTAAAAAGTGACATTGGTGACAATGGTGAGTGGCACACCTCCCCAAAAGTTGAA
>NC_139953.1:37803089-37813089 GCF_963454915.1 Gymnoscopelus microlampas
AACTGATAACATAACCAGTAAAGAGTCGCTGATTTTGTCCACAGTAAGAGAGAGAGGAGCCTGTTTATAATTCCGGAAATATCAGAGTCCAAGAGTTCAACGTTTTTGAGGCCAAGGACACCTTAGCTGAGAGAGAGATGAAGCAGGGACCCCTACTACATATTGGAATTATGTTCATGTGTATTTTCAGACACTTCAGCGATGCTTGCGGAACTC
Source organism: Gymnoscopelus microlampas (assembly GCF_963454915.1). Taxonomy (NCBI): domain Eukaryota; kingdom Metazoa; phylum Chordata; class Actinopteri; order Myctophiformes; family Myctophidae; genus Gymnoscopelus; species Gymnoscopelus microlampas. Next base: position 37,803,306 of record NC_139953.1, read on the forward strand.
GGTTCTGCCTCATTCCTGACCGCATCACTGGCGTGCCAATAATCACTGTAAAGCCATCTCGTGTCATTGCTTAAATATATACATATATATATAATATATATATATTGGAAAATACTTGGTGGAGTCTGCTACGCTACACCAACATTTCTCTGCATACAAACTACAGTATATGAGCATTATGAATTTGAATCTGGAAACACAAAGACACAAACGAGAGGATTTATGATTATCTTTTCTTTTTTTTTGTAAGCAGCAGCTGCAGGGTCCCTGTGGTGGCTGTGGAGATTTGTGTTCTCCCAGCTCACAATACTTTTCATATTTCATTAGTACCTGTATGGAACTGTGAGAAAACACTGGGTAGTTATGTAATGTAAGTGCAGGAGTATATACCTCCCTCAAACTAGAGGCCAATGTCTCTTATATATTTCTTATATCACCCTCCATCTTCCATCTCTCCTCCATGTCTTTTATCCAGTTCCCTGCTTCCTTTTCTGCTCGGTGACTGATTGCTGACCCCCCCCCCCCCCCAACCCCGCCCCCACACACCCTCTGTGGTGTTGTTGTATATCCACTGACTTCAACTTGTCATGCTGCCGCAGCCCAGAGAATCCGGCAGAACCCAAATCAAAAGACACTTTGAACAATGAAACCGCATGGCTCTGCTCTTAAGATCTGAGACACAGCATCGGAAGAGAGGAGAGGAGAGGAGAGGGTGTTATAGAGTGTAAAGAAAGAGACAGAAAGACGACAGATTGGGAAGGGAGAGAGAAAGAAAGACAGAGAGAGAAAGATAGACAGACAGACAGACAGACAGACAGACAGACAGGCGAAGAGTATGAAAGATGGGGAGAAGAGTGGAGGCATCTGTTTATGGTAATATCTTCCTGCCCTTGGAACTTACTCTGTGCGTGCGTGTGTGCACGTGTGCATGTGTGCAGTGCACGCGCTCAACTTCCAATGTGCATGGAACCAACTAAGCATGGTCACTGTAAAAACACAGACTGCTGGACATGACTTGATAGCCTCCAGTGTGATCCATTATCTTTACTTATACAACACAACCCGCACTCACTTTAATTATGTTCATTATCTTCACCTACAACAGTGATTCTCAATCTTTTTTAATTTCAAGGACCCCTAGTTTGATATGCATGAGTTCCATACACCCAGTGGTGTAAATTAACTAAGTGCAAGTTTTAAAATGTATAAAAATCTTTTGAGAATAGCAGATCTACAAGCTCAAAATGCGTCGCATCGCAATTGTGAGCTTGAAGATCAGCTACAGATGTGCCACTTCAAAACTTCACATGTCCTGCCATCGCCAAGACAGTACATTTTCAGGGGATTCCCAGGGCAATAAGAGGGACAAAGAAGGGCATTTAAAATGCTGAATTATTTTGATGATCACTGCTTTTATGATGCTAATTCATTTGAGCAACTGGTCAAATCACCTTTCGCCTCATAATGAGTCTGACACCTTCTTAAACACACATTCTTTTGTTCTCATGTATATGGATGTCTGTTGAAGGGAAAAACGGGGGTGTGTAGTGACAACTTCTTTTCAGGGGCAAAACAGTGCATTTTAAGGGCAGAAAAGGGAGGGAAAATGCATTTTCAGGGGACTTTCAGGGAAAGAACAGTAACGTGTGAAGTTTTGAAGTGGCACATCTGTATTTTCAAATGGCCCAAAAATATATATAGGGTGGAAGTGGAGGAGCACACTTATTGTTTCTCGCTTCCAACTAAACTGCTCAAAAAAATAAAGGGAACACTTTGTTCCCTTAATTCTTTTGAGTTTTTTCATGAACTGTGTACATAATGCTAACAAAAACTGCTCAAAAGAATTAAGGGATCAAAGTGTTCCCTTTATTTTTTTGAGCAGTATATTTGATTAGAGCAACGCCTGTTACATCCAGACCCAGCGATCATAACAAACAAGGGAGCACATGACTTGTAAAGTACAAAGTCAAGTAGTATTAAACATATCAAACGTAACGTAGAAATGTACAATGTATGCTCAGTGTTGTGTGCAGTGTGTGGATATAGGTGTGAAGTGTGCTGTGTGAACGTTGTGTTACATTATGATGTTAACAACACAAAAAAAAAACCTGAACAGATGAATTGATGGAGCCAGCAGGAGCCAGCAGGGGAGAGAAGAGAGAGAGAGAGAGAGAGAGAGAGAGAGAGAGAGAGAGAGAGAGAGAGAGAGAGAGAGAGAGAGAGAAGAGAGAAGAGAGCGAGAGATATTACAGAAGTCCAGTGGGTGACGTGTGTTTAGCATCACATTCTGGTGTCAGTGATTGGTTAGCTAAAGATAACCACTCGTGTCATAATCACTAATGACTAATGAGACATGTTGCACAGCATCATGGGTTGCTTGTTACTGATGATTATGCAGGAAGAGAGAGAGAGCGAGCATGCTGTGTGCCGTCTTATCAAGAGTTCATCTGTGGGTTAAATAAACACATGAAAGGAGAGGTCGAATCCAGTGCTCTGTATTCAACCAACACACACACACACACACACACACACACACACACACACACACACACACACACACACACACACACACACGTGCATTTGCCTGCAGCGTCTTACAGTCCGAAATACATTGCTTCTTGAATTATAGTGTATACAGTAGTTTGTGCATGTGTGTGTGTACTGTCCTGCAGGGTGACATTGTAGCTGCTCATGCTCAGTTTCCTACACGCACGCACGCACGCACGCACGCACGCACGCACGCACGCACGCACGCACACACAATCTCTCCACACACACACTCTCTCCACACACAAACACACGCACGCACACACTCTCTCTTAATATTCACACATACAGTAGAATACATAATCCCTACACACTGAATCTCTCTCTCTCGCGCTCGCACTCTCCCTCTCTGTCGTTTTCTCTCTCTCTCTCTATCTCTCTCTCTCTCCTTCTGTGTGTCTCTCTCTCTCTCACACACACACACACACACACACACACACACACACACACACACACACACACACACACACACACACACACACACACACACACACACACACACACACACACACACACACACACAGCGAGTGATGAATGGTTATAGAGGTGAGAGTTTTTCCACTTGGAGGATTCTCTACAATGGATCTGTGGTCATTCTCTATCACAAAAACACACACACACACACACACACACACACACACACACACACACACACACACACACACACACACACACACACACACACACACACACACACACACACACACACACACACACACACACACACACACACACACACACAGATGCATGAGAAACAGAGATGCATGAGCGTGTGTGTGGGTTGTGCTGGGTGATAAATTAAGCAATATTTCAGTCTAAAACAGCATTTCAGCCCATATGGTGAAATACGGAAAAAGATCCTATACATTATACATTTCACACAGACTACACACGCACACGCGCACATACACACACACACACACACACACACACACACACGCACACGCACACGCACACACAGACACCAGTCTGTGTGTGGTTTCATTGTGTTTGATTAAAGCCCAGAGGGCAAGATTTTCGATGCCAACCATGCATTAAGAGCACCTTGCACGCACACACACGCACACACGCACGCATGCACACACACACACACACACACACACACACACACACACACACACACACACACACACACACACACACACACACACACTCCTTCTACACACACAGACAAACACACAACAGAGCAGATACTGTAGGTACCAGAACAGAGTTCTATTTTAATGACCGGATTTTCTCATTAATAAATAAATTGCCATGAAATTAAATTTGATGACACGTTGAAATGCCAACAGAAAAACAGAACAACAGAAAGTAGAGCATCTAGCTGTGCATGGGTGAAGAGGAGGGGTATGGTCAGTGTGTCGTCAATATCCAGCACATTATCTTTAATCATCCTAATTTTAATGTTCTTTTTCAACTGTTTTTCATTAACACAACGCGCTTTTGTTTTAATGTTTTGAGTGGCTGGAAGACTAGAAATGTTAAAACAACAACACTTTGCCATTTCTAAATCCAGGGTGTGACCACTCCAACTATACTACAACCCTATATACTTTGTTGAGCGGTGTCCCCCTCTATACTAGCTCCACTCCTTTTTTTCTCTCAACACCAAATCTTTTCGCCGAAAACAGTCGCCATAAGCTCACAATGCGTCATAATACTCTTATCGTTTCTGTCGGGTGGAAACCTCATATATCCAAAACTGTAGCAAGATCGACAAGTTCAAAATGTGTCGCTTTGCGCCACATTTCGAGCTTGTAGATCTGCTATTATGGATGTTTTTGTGCGACGCTGTAGTATGATCAAGTAGGGCATTAGCTTATGAAAAAACACACACAAAAAAAATATTGCGATATGAGGTTTCTGCCCAACAGCAATGGCTATTTTTGTCGAATGTTTGTCCTAGACTTTAGGGATGCTAGGGGTCATGTGGTTAAAAGTCCAGGTGCAATATCGTCATCGGTTCAAAAGCTGTCACTTATTTCCTCACTCTCTCGTCTACTTTCACATCCACTGCACTAATGAAGAAAAGACTCATCAAACAAACTTTTAAAAATATATATTATATAAACTTCACCGTGCTATGTAATAAAACAGGAACACCATCAAATATATCATTAATAAAAAACAGCAGGTCTGGTGAGTAACAGTTCATGAGAAATGAGGGTATAAATCTAAAATATCAGCTCACAGGGGTGATGATATATTTCGAGGAAACTCTCCATAGATCATCTTTACGATAATGCTTGGCAGCTTTTTCATTTTTATCTTTTCCGCTCAGGCGTCACCCTTATAATATAAGGGTATATCCTTGGAAAGGTTATGCTGAGCACACACATTAAATTTACTCAGAGAGTATTATAGTATTATATTATTACTATTATTATTATTGTTGTTGTTGTTGTTGTTGTTGTTGTTGTTATTGTTGTTGTAATTATTATAAAGAAGACAAATGCATGGAAACATCACAATAATACAGTAAGCTGCAGGTTGCGATGTTAGGTTTGAGCAGAGCGGAGCACTTCATGGGGCTGAGTATTAATGGACAGGTGAGCTCTGTCCATGGTTCTGAACCACATGAACTATGAGCTGTCCATGGTTCTGAACCACATGAACTATGAGCTGTCCATGGTGCTGAGTAGTGCTGGACAAGTGAGCTTCGTCCATAATGGCTATAAACCACACAGCTCCCTTATCCATGGGACAAATCATTGTTTGTCTCCTGGTATGTGACATTAAAAACCTAACAGTCTTGTTTCCGATCCTCATTTCAACATTGTAATATACAGTAGTAATACAGGGTAGACTGTTTGCACTGTAACACTGACAGTTGTGACCAATCAATCATCAAGTCCACATTTCAAATACTAGCTGCAGCAGTCTTATATATCAAAGAATATGGAGATAAGAGTTCTCTGCCCGACAGCAACGATATGCTTTGGAGATGCGTGTCAGATAGCATTTAATCATGCCTGTGTTATGAGTTACGCCATTCTGCATTCATAACAAATTCTCTACGCACTTCTGCTTTTCAGAAACAACATTACATTACTGCCTAGATGTAGACTATACCAGTGGTTCTCAAACTTTTTCATGTCAAGGACCCCCAAATTGACACTTATTAGCCTGCGGACCCCCATTTGAAAAAGATATACCAGGGACCCCCATAAGAGAAGATGTTTTACGGCTCTAGCAGTGATTCTCAACCATTTTAATTTCAAGGACCCCCCAGTTTAACATGCATTAGGGCTACCGACCCCCCATTTAATGGCATTTCTATCTCTGGGACCCCAATTCATATTGTAAAATCAATGCTCTGAGAGTGTACACATGGAATCAAATGGACCTGTTAGGGTCCATTTGGTTCCATTTGTACACTCTCAGAGTTACAGACCCATAAGGGTCCATTTGGTGCCTAATCTATCATTTAGCTGGGGACCCCATGGAACCCCCCCAAGGACCCCTGGGGGTCCCCGGACCCCACTTTGAGAACCAATGGACTATACAACATACTATGATCAATTACACTCAAAGGTGATTGGCACAGTTGGGATTATCTGTCATGCAACTCCAATGTGTCTATTCTCTAAGACTGAGGCAGTTATAGGTATTGAAATGTGGACTTGATGATTGATTGGCCACGACTTGGAAAAAGAGGGCTCGGGTAGAGAGAAAGAAAATGGCAAACATTTTGTGATTATTAGAAGTAGCGACAGATATGAAGGTGGAAAAGTAAATGGTTCAAATGGCAGAGCCATGATTGATTTTTGTGACAAGTTTGAAGGCAATTGGACGGCTGGTCTGCTGTGAGCTGGTACCGGACGCACATACAGGCTGGCTCAGGACCCTCATCGGGTTATAATAGTGAAGATAAGAGTATTATAGTATTATTATTGCTGCAAAAATGTGTGAGGAACCAAAACTAAATAATTGTTACTTGTATACTTCTACGTCAGACGTATATAAGACAGAATCTTGAATCTTGACGCAGATTCTAACTGGGAGCTGTCCAGTACAAACTGTCTGTTGGCCACAAGTGCACTTGAGAAGTCCATCATTTCATATTCATTTCTCTGCTCACATTTTGCAAGCCAGTCTGGGATTTGAACCAACACACTCAGTCACAAGCCTGCCTCTCTAGCTCCAATTATATCTGGGCTTCAAACCTCATGAAATAGAGTTTCTGTTTTCAATTAGCTATTCATCTTTATTCACTTGAGCATTAATTAAATAGCTTATCAACATCTCGCTGGATCACATGAAAAAAGACGTGTGTGCGATCACGCACATGTTTTCTCTTATACACAAACGTATACACACACACACACACACTCACACACACACACACACACACGCACGCACGCACGCACGCACGCACGCACGCACGCACGCACGCACGCACGCACGCACGCACGCACGCACGCGCGCGCACACACACACACACACACACACACACACACACACACACACACACACACACACACACACACACACACACACACAGGCTAGATCTGATAGTTCTACCCAAGTGAAAAAAAAATGTATTTTTTTTGTGCTAAAGTATACTTTTAGCACAAAAAGTATGTTAAATGTCAATTTGAACTTTTGTCAAAGCATACTAACAGTGCATTTTTGGGCAAAATATATTTTAGCAAATATAATCAGAGTGCATTCAAAATATATTTCTACAAAGCACATTTAATGTCAACATGAATTAAGTTGTAATTTAGCACATTGTTCAAAGTGTACTAAACAAAAATTATATATTTAATTAAATAAAAATGTACTTTTCAAAAGTATATTCATATACTGTTGAATTGTTGTTTAACTTAAGTACATTTAATGTTAAATATATTTTTAATGATTATATTTTAAGTGCTTTTAAAGTATATTCATAGCAAATTATCCTCAATATGCACTTATTTTAAGATATACTATAATATGCTTATTAAAAGTATGCTTTTCACAAAAACTATTTAAAATATGTTCAAGTATATATTTTTGTAAGTATGTTAATGCCTATTGTATTGAAATTTCACTCAAGTACTACTTCGTAAAAGTACACTTTTCATCAGTGCATTTATAGTATAAGGCTGGAAAAATATACTGAAAAAGTATTATACTTAAAGTTTGCTTTACTATACTTTATAAGTATACTATCTATGAATATGTTCCCGGATGCTATTAGTAATATACTTCTTAACATTATACTTATAATATGCTTGTTTTAAAGTGCATTTAAAACGTATTTCTACAAAGCACATTAAATGTTAACATAAATTAATTTGTAATTTAGGACATTTGTGAAAAGTCTACTAAACAAAAAATATATATTTAATTAAATTAAAATGTACTTTTCAAAAGTCTATTCATATACTGTTGAATTGTTGTTTAACTTAAGTACATTTAATGTTAAATATATTTTAAATGATTATATTTTAAGTGCTTTTAAAGTATATTCATAGCAAATTATCCTCAATATGCACTTCTTTTAAGATATACTATGATATGCCTATTAAAAGTATACTTTTCACAAAAACTATTTAAAATATGTTCAAGTATATATGTTTTTTAAGTATGTTAATGCCTATTTTATTGAAGTTTCACTTAAGTACTACTTCGTAAAAGTTCACTTTTCATCAGTGTATTTATAGTATAAGGCTGAAAAAATATACTGAAAAAGTATTATACTTAAAGTTTGCTTTACTATACTTTATAAGTATACTATTTATGAATATGTTCCAGATGCTATTAACATTATACTTCTAATATGCTTGTTTTAAAGTGCATTCAAAACGTATTTCTACAAAGCACATTAAATGTTAACATAAATTAATTTGTAATTTAGGACATTTGTGAAAAGTCTGCTAAACAAAAAATATATATTTAATTAAATTAAAATGTACTTTTCAAAAGTCTATTCATATACTGTTGAATTGTTGTTTAACTTAAGTACATTTAATGTTAAATATATTTTAAATGATTATATTTTAAGTGCTTTTAAAGTATATTCATAGCAAATTATCCTCAATATGCACTTCTTTTTAAGATATACTATGATATGCCTATTAAAAGTATACTTTTCACAAAAACTATTTAAAATATGTTCAAGTATATAGGTTTTTTAAGTATGTTAATGCCTATTTTATTGAAGTTTCACTTAAGTACTACTTCGTAAAAGTTCACTTTTCATCAGTGTATTTATAGTATAAGGCTGAAAAAATATACTGAAAAAGTATTATACTTAAAGTTTGCTTTACTATACTTTATAAGTATACTATTTATGAATATGTTCCAGATGCTATTAGTAATATACTTCTTAACATTATACTTCTAATATACCTGTTTTAAAGTGCATTCAAAACATATTTCTACAAAGCACATTAAATACTAACATAAATTAATTTATAATTTAGCACACTTTTTTAAAGTTTACTAATGTGCTTTGTAAAAATATATTTTGAATGCACTTTCAAACAAGTATATTACAAGTATAATTTCAAGAAGTATAGTGCTCCTGGATGCTATTAGTAATATACCTCTTAACATTATACTTGTAATATACTTGTTTTAAAGTGCATTCAAAATATATTTTTTACAAAGCACATTAGTAAACTTAAAAAAATGTGCTTAGTTAGTATTTCATGTGCTTTGTAGAAGTATATATTGAATGCCCTTTAAAACAAGTATATTACAAGTATAATGTTAAGAAGTATATTACTAATAGCATCCGGGAACATATTCATGATAGTATACTTAAAAAGTATACTAAAGCAAACTTTAAGTATAATGCTTTTTCGGTATATTTGTTCAGCCTTATATTATAAATGCACTGATGAAAAGTGTACTTTTACGAAGTAGTACTTAAGTGAAACTTCAATAAAATAGACATTAACATACTTACATAAATATATACTTGAACGTATTTTAAATAGTTTTTGTGAAAAGTATACTTTTAATAAGTATATTATAGTATATCTTAAAATAAGTGCATATTGAGGATAATCTACTATAAATATACTGTAAAAGCACTTTAATCATTAATCATTTAAATATAATTAACATTAAATGTACTTAAGTTAAACAAAAAATTAACATTATATGAATACACTTTTGAAAAGCACATTTTTATTTAATTAAATATATATATACTTTAATTACAAATATACTTTATCTATCTGAAGGACACTTTTGCTGATGTCATTAAAGTATACTATCATTACATTTATGGTGG
>NC_139953.1:37818089-37843089 GCF_963454915.1 Gymnoscopelus microlampas
ATTTTGCATTTGATGAGGCGGCCATCTTGAAAACTGGCGGCCATCTTGGATTGTCAGCTGGATCTCGTACTTTTCTTAGATAGTACATCCTGGACATCATTTGTGCCAATTTTGGTGCTTGTATCACCAAGTGAAAGATTCTGATGGAATATTGACTTAATGTGCTACACTAATAGTAATCATTGCTATAGAGCAGGGGTGTCAAACTCATTTTGGTGTCCGGGCAAGATTGGTCAAATGGTGACTTGAGGTGGGCAGGAACCAGTTGCGGATGCACATGCGCGCTCACACGCATTCAGTTATACAGCATTGTTTTTCAATCTGTTGTCTTGTCTCAGAAAACAAACAATGCAATTTGTAACAACAATAATAATAATAATAAGGGTAATAATAATAATAATTACCCTTATTATTATTATTATTATTATTATTATAATTATTATAAACCATTTTAAGTAGAATAATTACATTTGAAGTTAAACAATACCTGGTAATGTGTGTGGGTGGTTAAATAATTACATTTATAGAACAGTGGTGTAAAGTAACTAATTACATTTACTCAAGTACTGTACCTAAGTACAGATTTGATGTAGTTTTACTTTACTAGAGTATTTCCAATTTCCAGAACTTTCTACTCCACTACATCTCAGTCACTGCTATCTACAGTATATCACTTTAAAAAATGTTTTATGAAGATTAGCTACTTTAATTATTTACATTTACAAAAATAGCAGATCTACAAGCTCATAGTGCCGCACTATGAGCTTGTATATCTGCTATTTTTGAATGGCCAAATAAATCTTAAAATGACACAGATGCTTTCCCAGATTGAATTTAAATATGCTCTGAGTTCAATTAATACTGATGAGGATTTCACTGGGCAAGCTCCTGAGAAATAAAAGAAGCAGCTTTGATACATTTAAACTACCTAGGCTATTACCATTATTATATTTTCAAAAATATCAAATTTACATGGTGTAGCCAGCATGAAAATTCATCTAAATCACTTGCTGCTCCCAGACACCTGACATCTCTTTGCTTGAACAAACTCAGTTTTCATAACACTGCACTACGTTTGTGTGTGTGTGTGTGTGTGTGTGTGTGTGTGTGTGTGTGTGTGTGTGTGTGTGTGTGTGTGTGTGTGTGTGTGTGAGAGAGAGAGAGAGAGAGAGAATACATGTCCGTGCTGTGCTGACTCCTGTGTGAGGATCAAAGAGTAGCCTATAGCCATTACTACTCGACTAGTAGTTGAATAGACTCTTAACGAGCCAATCAGCCACAACATTCCACAGCTGGGGAGACAATGGCAGGGCCATCAGAGGTACTCAGCCAAGTAGCAGCGTGTGGGGGAGAGCTGCTTGGCCGCGCACAGCAAGTGAGTGCAAAATGCGACTCTGTCTGTTAGATGTAGTATCAATTTACTATTTTTAAAAGTATTTCCTGGGCCGCCACGGACCTTTCCGTGGGCCGCAAAACGCCCGCGGGCCGCGAGTTTGACACCGCTGCTATAGAGTGTTTGTTCAGTAACAGGAGTCTCCCCGTCTCTCCAGCTCTTTAATAAACAGAAAATACATTTTTCGGTAGGTGTCAAAATCTCAGCCAATCAGGAAAAAGTACCCATTTTTAAGCTTAATTTGTATAGTGTTCCGGTTCCAATTTTGTCTGCTCATTTCTTAGTGTCATCACTTCCAATTTCACTTGTTTAATCTGTATCCTGATTGAGTTCTCTGCCCTGGTTGGATAAAATTGGAAATGAAACTGAAACTGAAACGAAAATGCATTTTCTGTTTAATAAAGACGTGGAGAGACAAGGAGACTCCTAATACTGAACAAACGCTCTATAGCAATGAGTACTATCCGAATATAGAGCTATTTAACACTTATTTTAACCTTTGCAAATCACTTACCCTACCTTTAACTTCAATAAACAATTTCATAGACACTACAATCAAAGTGCTTTACAGACAATAAACAAACAGACAAAAACAAAGCAATATCATGAATAAAATTAAAAAAGCAATACCATGAATAAAATCAAATGCCACAAGACAACAAATACATAGAAATAACTTATATTATGTGGTGTGGCCGCAATGAAATCTAATTATATATTTAGTTTCATGGTATCAAGATGCTTTTTGATTACTTGGTGAATAACAATTGTTTTGGTGTAATGTGAGGACATTTGGTGATAGAATCCGGAGGAAACAGAATCCAGGTTGGACACGCACTGTTGACCTTAGATTTTGGGGTCATGGAATCAATGTAGTCCTCACGAGTATAGTCAGACAAGCCTGGTCGTGTGTGCGCATGCATGTGTATTTGTAAGAAATATATAGGCTGAGAGACAGACAGAAACAGAGAGAGACAAAGGCAAATGACAAAGAGAGAGAGAGAGAGAGAGAAAGAGAGCGAGAGACAGAGAGTGACAGACAGACAGACAGACAGACAGACAGACAGAAAAGAGGGGTTTGTTGTTGATCAAGACATATTTACAGCATGTGTGTGTGTGTGTGTGTGTGTGTGTGTGTGTGTGTGTGTGTGTGTGTGTGTGTGTGTGTGTGTGTGTGTGTGTGTGTGTGTGTGTGTGTGTGTGTGTGCGTGTGCGTGTGCGTGTGCGTTTGTGCGCGCCAGATGGTGTGTGACGACTTTAATGCTCCCAGCAGCACAGCTGTCCGAGGCAATATAGTTTGGACACACACCTCTTCATCAAGTTAAATATCTCTCTCACACACACACACACAAGCATTGCTCGCATCATCTACATTAACTTTGGCAGTTGGGTGTGTGTGTGCATTTAGATGTTAGTGGAAAGTCAGTTTAGGCCGAGATGTTATAAAAATACTTTTGCGTGCTGTGTCTGAAGGTGTCGTACTTCGGGCATGCGCACGCACGCACAGGCACACACACAATTTTCAAAAGATTTGTATACATTTTGAACATTGAACATTTGAACATTTGCCAATAATTATGTAACTTTACTCAAGTAATTTTTTTAAAATACCGGACTTCAAAATCTACAAAGTAACTAGTAACTAAAGTTTTCAAATAATTGTAGTGGAGTAAAAGTAAAACATGTGCCTCTGAGATGTAGTGGTAGTGGCAGTAAAAGTACTGCAAACTGGAAATACTCCAGTAAGGTAAAATACCTTACTGGAGTGTACTTAAGTACAATACTTGAGTAAATGTACTTAGTTACTTTACACCACTGAAAAATTGTGTCTGTCCCATGGCCATGGGACCCATGCACGCACATATGCACCAGCGTTGTCAGTGCCGCTGCCTTTTTATTTCTCTCTCTCTGTTCCTTTACAGTGCATGTGTGCCAATCGATATACTGTGGCCACACAAACAGAACTTTTAAGAAATAATGAGGAATGAAACAACATCACAACACCTGTTTGGCTAGAACAGGCAAAGGATGAAAAAAAATAACACAACACACCAATGGTTGCCAAAGGGCATTTAGCGGCAGGGGATTGTCTGTGGGAAAAGGTACATGAAAGCTCTATATGTTGACCGGTCTAAGATTATGACTGCACAAAAATAACATTGTTGTCACTGGTGGTGGATTGGAAAAATATTCAAGGGATGAGTTCCTTGGCCTGCTAGCAGCGTGCATATGAAGAGACGTTGATCAGTGAAGTAGCTTCACACACAATGTGAAAAGCATAACCTTCAGCCAAAACACAAACAAACCAAAATCTATGTATTCATCAACAACATGTAATTCAATGGTTACTGCAATAAAATAAAGATACAGTACCAGAACACAATGCAATCAAGTCCAAGAGGAATACTTATTGGTCATATCAATTGTTTCAAAATTTCACGACAAACATCCCAGAGATGATTAGATAATTTCTAGTCATCAGACAACATTATGATCCTCAACAGAGGAGGATTCTATAAATGATATATCAAGGTAAGCTCCACTTTTTTTGGTTCCATGTACAGTAGGTTTAAAAGTAGTACGGGAAAGGCCTCTTTTTTTTTAGTATTCTGCAGTTACGTGGAATAGTTTATCAAGTCAATTGGTGTCTTTTAGAGTACAATGTTCTTAGCATTGCTTTTCTTGTTACTCCCCCCGGGGTCGCACATTAACATCAGCCGTTAATGTATAAACAGTGGACATAAGCTCTATAAGGCTTCTTTGTGTCATTCTTTTTGGCTACAATTGTGCAATTTTTGGCTTTGTACATTTGTTTATCTCGTAAGAAAGTCAATTAATCAATCAAACCTTTGACAAATCAAACCTTTGACAAACCAAGACAAATCAAAGTTTGTCCAGCAGTTCGTCATGAAGGGTTGGATCCTCTTCAAGAAGTGCAGCGATCATCATCGACGATGCCTTGTTCCCTTTATTTCTCACCATGTCTATGAATACCCGTGCTTTCTCTTCTCTGTATTTCTCTGCTCTGATCATGTTCAGCTCTTCATCGTTGAGAACGTTCTCGTCCAACAGTGAGTCCAGCAGACGATTGATCCCAGGCTCTGACACTCGTTTGATGAACTCTCTCCTCACGGACCGCAGCGTCTCCGCTTCCTTCCCCGTCATCATCGCCACGTTTGGCTGACCGCCGCCTGGAGGAAAAATAATTCATTGTTTTCAGTTATTATATACATTATTAAAACTAGAGGTTCGGGCCGCTTTGCGGCCCTCACAGATACGTTTGCACCAGTGAACTGAACGGCCATATATGGAGATCTCTATCTGTCAGTCCATGTTCCTTTTATGGGCATATACAGCTCATCCTCCCTTAAGGACATTTTAATACAGGAAGATGTGTGGAAATATTGGGCCTTAAATGTACTGTAATAAGGGGGGAAAGTATTATATGTATTTAGCCCGTCATTTGTAAAGGAAATGTACATATGAAATGAAATGTAAAAGAAAAATGAAATGCATCTTAAAGAAATGGTGGGCAGTGTTGTCAGGGGCCCACTGTTCCGGTCACTTATCAGCTCACATTTACTTGGGCACTATAGATAACTGGGCACCAAAACCATCTGGGCACTAGGGACATGTGGGCACTAGGGACACATGGGCACTAGGGACATGTGGGCACCTGTGCATGTGGGCTAAGATTGCCTCCAAAGTTTGCAGGAATGGTTCATTTTGAACAAAATGCCTCACATCATAAACGCAGCGATTTCCGCGAAATTTTCCACGTAGATTCCCACTTGGCCGAGGAAGAAATGCCACCCTTTTCACATTGGCCTGTTATAGCGCCACCAGCAGGTCTAATTTAGCTAACCACATTTTTGGAACAAAATGCTTCAAATCATGAATGCAGTGCCTGCTTACCGTGAAAGCCTAAGAAGAAATGGCACCCTTTTCAGAATCAGAATCAGGTTTATTGTCACATCACAGGTTTACAAGGTAAAAAAGTGGGTGAAATTCGTTTTTGTACAACACTCCCATCGCAACGTTAAATTCCGTAGAGAGAAGAGTGGGGAGAGAGAAAAAGAAGAGGGGTAGGGGGCAAGTGGGAAGGAGATCAACAGAGAACAATAGAAGGCCAAAAACAAGTTATCTACATATTTACAAAGTACCTGAGATAAGAGACAAACTAAGGTGCCTGAGCATAGCAGCAATGTATGTATACTGTGCATGATATACTTATAGACGCTAAGGTGCTTAGAGAGAAAAAGAGCGCAATAATAAAAAATCAAAAAAAGTTTGTGCATTATACATGGGGATTAAGGTGCAGAGGGTCAGTGCGTGTTCACCTAAGGGTGGACTGACCCTGGTATAATCCGCAAGTAGCTCCATGAAGGAGAGCAACAAAAAGTAATCTTTAGCATTTTGACTAAAGCTTTTGCCACAAAGAGTACATTTAAAGCCCTTTCTCCTGTGTGTATCAACATTGGCCTATTATAGCGCCAGGTCACAATAACCTACCTGACCTGGCGGAGACTTGCGCTCCGAGGAACACTTTTTCTAGTTCAACAAGGTTCCCCTTCTATGACTTTTTCTAAATATTTGATTCATCTGTTTTTTTTTTTTCATCTGAAAAGTTTTCTAAATATGAAATTGGGCATACTCATACCATCCGTGACATTATTTTCGGGCAAAATTGACTGCTCTCACCCTTTCTCCCCCAGGCAAAGCAATTTCTCCCCTGTAATAATAATAATGAAATAAAAATGACAACTGTGTTTATAATAATTCCAACCCAAACCCATGAATCTAACCTATAAATGTTGTATTTCATCATAAAGATTCAGCATTGCGTCTGCTGCAAATAACCCAGCCTGCATGTGTGCGTATTTGGCTCAAAATGAAGTCGACACTAGCTATACAGAGGCTTGAATCATGAGCTCTAACCTCTGATTGCCTTTCAATACAACTATAGCTAACCTCTAAATGTTGTGTCAGTCAAAAGTCGAAACATTGCTGTTCGTCCATGGTAAACTTTCTGCGGAGTTGCGGACAACGTGTCTCTCTCTCTCTCTCTCTCTCTCTCTCTCTCTGCGTGCGTGCGTGCGTGTGAGTGTGTGTGCGTGCGTGTGTTTATATAATAAAGTGTGTTTGTTATCCTACTTACCAAGCACATGAGCTGAATTCTTTCTTCTATTCTTCTGCCCTGCTGTCTCCTTGCTGAGATAAGCTTCAGCTTCAGCTTTAGCATGAGCTCCCCATCCAGCTACATACAGACAGTTAAAGGCATTGTAGGGAGTTCAGACATAATCAAAGAAAAAAACTGTTGTCAAACACCGCCCCTCCAGCAGTTCTTTTCCCCGACCACCAGGGGGTGACGCAGGGCGGACTTTTTAAATGAGTCATGCCCAAAATAGGTTGCCTTATGCGGATACAATTCGCGGAAATGCCCGACCCTACGGTTCTCTGAATTTATATTTTTAAATAGGCTCTTTCATGATAAATTGACCACATATATGAAGCTAAACAACTAAATTCTATCCAAACGATTTTTTAAAAGTAAATTATGTGCCTCAAAAAAGAAGTTTGAGAGCGTTTTAAAACCGAAAGTAAAAAGTTGATACGGGCACGGACGCGCACGGACACGCACATGCGTGCGTTAATTTACGACCCGGACATAAACAACATGAACATAAACAGAAGGGAAAATACGGATTTCAGACAGAGGACTGTGTTTCAATGAAGGAAAACACCCCAGCATCATTATATAGTGGCTGATAGAGGGGAGAAAATGCAAAAAATATATATATGCATATTTTTTTAATTTAGGCTTAATGTTCCCTACAATGCCTTTAACTGTGTTGTAATAACAACTCTTCATCATGTTATACTGACTGGATAATGCATCTAACATTGAATCAACTTCAGTCTTGAATGCATGTACATGCAGAAGAACAGGCATGCAGATTCACAGAATCGATTTTAAAATGGTATTATTTGTTTATAAAGCCCACCATGGGTTGGCACCATCCTACATATCTGAGTTGCTTCCTCCCCCCGATACCACTAGGCCACTAAGATCAGCAGATCAGGGGCTCCTCAAGGTTCCACGCACCCGCCTGAAGTTAAAAGGTCTCGGTCGCTGCTCCAAAATTATGGAACAGCCTACCGCTACTTATCAGGTCTGCACTCTCTTTGGACATTTGTAAAAACAGACTAAAACGCACCTGTTCTCCCAGGCCTTTTAAATAAACCTCCTGCCTTGGAGAAACACCTGGCTCTTTTCTGCCAATAGATAAAAATGCCTATTTCTGCAGGCAAATATATTTTTTAGAGAACCCAATTTCAGAGACAGAACTATAGACATTAGTACAATGCAGATGGCTTCCAGAGGTATTTTCATAAGCTGATCACCACTACCGTAGGTCTGCTTCCTCCTACCCTTCATCAAGCCTCTATAGCTTTGATACTGAACTATTGGGCCGCTAATAATACTGGTCTTTTGGTCACACTAAAATGACCAGGTCAACCAAAGTGCTGCACAGGTGATAACAAAGAAAAACAAAACAAAAAAACAAAACAAAAAGAAAACAATTCAATGTAAAGCAGACAATAGCCTACCTTGATTCATTGTATGAATAATTATTTTGGTACTTTTCACTATTGTACGGACAGCAGTTGAAACGCAGTCACTGATTGGCCCGATCATTTTCTGATTTCTCATACTCGCTCCTAGGGCCAAAGTCCAGACTGATACCAGGGAGGAACGTGAGAGTGAATCCACGTCATCAGTCTGGCCAATGCCAGGCTAGGCAGAACCTATCCCATCAGCTGTGGCCTGTGCCCGGTACTGGCAGAACAACATCAGAGATTGCTAAGGACTCGAAGAAGAAGACCAAAGTTTTTTAAAGGGCCATTTCAGAACCATTTTTTGTCTTTATGGTGAAAACTTGAAGTAAAACAGAAAACACACTGGAGGCCATGAAGTAGAATTGATTTGATACTCACATTGGCTATTTTTAACAAAGATATTTGGAGTAAAGGGAAAAAGTGGTCCAAGTACAGAGTTAGCTCAGGTCTGTTTCACCACCCGACACTATAGGGTTTAATTGTTTAAAACTCATTGGAGGTCATGAAGTAGAATTGATTTGATACTCACCCTCTAGTTCACGTTCACATTCATCATTCATGAAAAGAGAAAACACATGGTTGGAATGGTTAAAAAACTGATAATTCTCAAACAGAAAGATTACTAATACTTTTCTAATTATTAATGGACCTGAAATATGAAATAATGGAATTTGTTAAATTAATCAACTATCACAATTATTATATAAAATAATAGCTTGCTTCATTAATCATAAAGATTCAGCATTATAATTATAACATGAAGTGACTAAACGTCAGCTTAGAGATACAACTCTGCACTATTTTTCATTTTAATCTGCTATGACAGATTGGTTTATAGTAAAATGATCAGTTTCAAGGTTTTCAGTACTTGAATCAGTCTATTGCCTGATGTCAAGTTTATTTGCTTTTCTTGTTAACTGTTTCTGCAGTCCATGCCATTTATTATTAACCAGCCTTGTGGGCGGGACCTCCGGTCAGGGTAGCGAATAAGAATCCAGCCAAATGGATTTTGTCTGGAAGTGCATCAAGAAAATGCTTCTGTATTCGCGCCAGGGGCGCTCTCCCATAGCGAGACGTCTCACTTCTTATACTTCATAGAACCGGGGTTACGGTAGTAACCTATAGTTATAACCACAATGGTGGTGGTTGTATTTGGTCTCCCTGCTCTTTTGTTGAAAAATGGTAAGGTCTGACCTACTGGTAGACAATACTGCATTGAAGGTCAAAATTCAATTTCTCTCCTATGTAAGAAGGCATGCTCTATTGGCTCCGTGGTAACAATGTCAGCACTTGTGCAGGGGACCTGGGTTCAAATCTCGGGTAAGACATGCAGATTTAATGTATCCTCCTAATATGATTGGATGACTTTTACGATCAAAATGCCTCAAATCAAATCAGAAAGACCAAGAAGCTATCAGAAAGACATTTTATGGAAAATAATGAAGACTCAGATTACAGTAAACACTTATAGCCATTATATGAAAGCACAGTGTAATTTATACATGAAGAGATAAACATGATCACATAATTATATATACATATTAGGGGTGTGCCGAAATATCTTCCCGCGATATATCGCGATATGAAAACGGAATGTGAGCTTACCATAATCACAGTAATCCTTAATCATATTCCATCATATTCAAGG
Organism: Gymnoscopelus microlampas; assembly: GCF_963454915.1. NCBI lineage: Eukaryota > Metazoa > Chordata > Actinopteri > Myctophiformes > Myctophidae > Gymnoscopelus > Gymnoscopelus microlampas. Next base: position 37,827,752 of record NC_139953.1, read on the forward strand.
GCTTTTGGAGAGAAATGAGACTCCAGTCACTTTCAGTTTAGAGCACTGCATGCTCGTTAATGTTACATACATCAAGGCAATTATGTTTCTGCGCTGTCAAATAGGCCTACATCTAATCTATTCTATAGCATCAATGTCATGGATTTTTTTGTACAAGCAACCCTCTCTGGTTTATAGATATTCTGATCAAGCTGTTAACAACTAGGCTATACTTGGATGGTAAAGTCCAGATGACAAGAATATGACTATGATTTTAGCGGAATTTATATTTATGCAGCATTTATATTATATTTGTTATTAGTGTCCATATGTCCTCTGAAACACAGGGGTTTATAGTAAGAACTTACTTCACTTGTTCCTTAAGCTTGTATAATTGTATTTATTTTTTGTGTAAAACACTTTTTTATGTGTTTTATAAATAAAACAATTTTAAACTGAAGATGATGGCCAATGTTGATAATAATTGAAAAAATAATATATACAGTATATCGTATCGTATCGATATCGTGAGCCCAATATCGTGTACCATATCGTATCGTGAAAATAGTGTATCGGCACACCCCTAATACATATCGTTGCTGTTTGGTAGAAACCTTGTATCTCCATAATTAACTTTTATGTTTTCTTTCCGTTAATTAATGCCTTACTTCATCATACTACAATGTCACTCAAAATGTGCTAAAATAGCCACTCTACAAGCTGACAACGCGTCATGGTGCGACGAGTTGTGAGGTTGTAGATTGGCTAGATCTTTAACAAAGAGATTTGGTATAGAAGGAAAAAAGGGTCCAAGTACAAAGATAACTCAGGTCCATTTCACTAAGTATAGAGAGTTGCATTGGTTAAGACTCCTTCAGTTTGTATTTTGCTATGGTAAAAACTGTATTTAAAACTGAAAACACATTGCAGGCCATGAAGTATAATTGATTTGATACTCACGCATAACTAGTTCACGTTCAAATTCATCATTCATGAAAAGAGAAAACACAGTTAGAAAACTGATACTTCACAAACAGAAAGATTACTAATAATTTACAAATTGTTAAGGAACCAGAAATACGGTATGCAATATTTAGAATGGGTTAAATGAATCATCTATCTCAACTATTATACAAAATAATAGCTTGCTTCATTTTAATTTCATTTTTTAAGTAACTAAACGTCAGCTTAGCGATACAATTCAACACTATAAATAGTATTCATTGAGAGTGAAACATTTTCACTTGCTATGACAGATTGGCTTATACAGTAGTAAAATGATCAGTTTCATAGTAAAACTAGAAATAGTGCTCCTCTGAGCACAGGTCTCCACTAGGTCGGGTTAGTGTGGGCCAGCAATGTATTTGCCAATCAAGCTGGAATGTCAAAAATCTGACGTATCGGACGGATCCGTGTTGATGACTTGATTAAAGAGATAATGTCTACCGATTTGCGTGATATTTGGACAACATTTGTAGGAGTAATATAAAACAAATTGTTTTGCAAAACTCTGCCTCCTGGTGGCTCTATAATAGGGCAATGTTGAAAGGGTGGAATGTGTTACTCAACGTACGCCATTATGTTCAAAGCTGGTTATAAATATACCAAGGATTCGTCAGTGATGTCACTGACATGTGCAAAAGAAAATACAGGATCTTTGTAAGAGAATTGATAAAGAGTTTTCAGTCATTTGCTACTGTATTGAAAAGAGGATAAGAGAAAACACAGTATTGTAAAAATAATAATAATAATAAAAGAGAAGAAAATACTGGAATACTGGAGAAATAATAAAAAATCGGTCAAATCGTGATTCGAATCGTATTGTGAGTTGAGTGAATCGTTACATGCCTAGTACCAATTTGGGTGAAATTTGGATAAAATCTGAATCTGAAATGGAGTGTGTGTGCACAGTTTTGTTGCGATCAAGCCAACGGTGCCAGACATTAGCTGTACACAGACAGAATGACGGACGGACAGACACACGGACGGAATGACAGGGTGCAAAACATACTCTCGCCATGCCTTTCGGCTTGGCGGAGACAAAAAAAAGTGTTCAGTACTTGAATCAATCTAATGTCACTCTGATGTCAAGATTATTTGCTTTTCAGGTCAACTGTTTCTGCAGTCCATGCCATTTATTATTAACCAGCCTTATGGGCACCAACTTGTCATATTTTGACTGTCATCAATGAAGTTATCATCAGGTCAACTGGAGCCAAGGAGTCAAGTAAAATTGATTTGATACTCACATTGTCCTAGTTCACGTTCACATTCATCATTCATGAAAAGAGAAAACACAGTTAGAAAACTGATACACAAACAGAAATGAATTAAATAGTTAAGGAACCAGAAATTATTATTAATTAAATACAGTAAATATCGTTGCTGTTGGGCAGAAACCTCATCTCTGTGTTTTAACTTTTTATGTTTTGTTTTGTTTTTATACTTCAATACTACAATGCACAAAATGTGCAAAAATAGCCGATCTACAAGCTCACAACGGTGTGATGCAGAGTGAGCTTGTAGATCGGCTATTTTTAACAGAGAGATTTGGTGTAGAGGGAAAAAGTGGTCAAGTACAGAGTTAACTCTGGTCTGTTTCACTAAGTATAGAGGGTTTAATTAGTTAAGACTCCTTCAGTTTTTATTCTGCTATCACACAGAAAAATAAAGGTGCCAACTGGAACCGTAAATGGTTGTTCAGAGTGATTCCAGAAATAGCCTTTACCCCAAGGTTTTTTAAAGAACCATTTAAGAACCATTATTTTTCTATGTCTTGAAGTAAAACTGGTAACACACTGGAGGCCATTAGGAAGAATTTATTTGATACTCACTTCCCGCTATTTCACGTTCACATTCATCATTCATGAAAAGAGAAAACACATGGTTGGAATGGTTAGAAAACTGATAATTCTCAAACAGAAAGATTACTAATGATTTGCTAATTATTAAGGAACCTGAAATATGGAATATGCAATATTATAATGGGTTAAAATAATCAACTCAATTATTATATAAAATAATGGCTTGCTTCATTAATCATAAATGTTCAGCATTCTAAATACAACATTCTAATTTAATTTGTGAAGTGACTAAACGTTAGCTTAGAGATAAAACAACACTATAGTATACAATAAGAGTTAAATATTTTCATCTGCTATGACGGATTGGTTTATAGTAAAATTATCTGTTTCAAGATTTGCTGCACTTGAATCAATCTATTGTCTGATGTCAAGATTATTTGCTTTTCATGTCAACTGTTTCTAAAGTGCCATTTATATCAACCAGCCTTGTGGGCACCAACTTGTCATATTTGACACAGAACGTTCACCTCCACACTACTCAGGAATCAGGGTTATCCTCCATAATAATCCTCAGTATGCCATTATATCTGGTATTAACATGCATTCTGCTTCTGTATAAGGTATGCTAGGGTAGAGCGCATATGCAATATGTAAACACATAGGATTGGATTGTGATACTCACAGAAGTCTAGTTCACGTTCACATTCATCATTCATGAAAAGAGAAAACACAGTTAGAAAACTGATACTTCACAAACAGAAACTACTAATAAGAGACCTGAGGCCGATTCTACAAATCATCTCTGTCGGGTGGAAACCTCCTATGTCCAAAACTGTTACTTTTAAGGATTCAAATTCAAAAAGAGCAAAAGTAGCAGATCTAAAAGCTCAAAATGTGTCGCTTCATGCCGCGTTTAGAGCTTGTAGATCTGCTACTTTTGTTACTTTTGTGTGACGCTGTAGTATGATTAAGTAACAAGAAGTTAGAATATGGAGATAAGAGGTTTCTGCCCGACAGCAATGCTATAGCAACAGGTTTTTCAGAAAACTGTAAGGATTTCGAAGGCATTTGTAGAATCGGCCTCAGATCCTATTAGCACAGTGTCATACACAAATACAGTACATGAGAGATTAACATGATCACATTATTGTAGGATACATGGTTACATTCTGAGCTGAATCTATGTTCTGCCATGTAGACCTGTAAGCTACACTACTGCATGTAACTTTATTAGTGAATAAAATGTTATTTTGACCAATCTCTATGGTAGAGTATGTTAATACAACATAACTGTTGGTTATAACTACAACGGTGGTGGTTGTATTTGGTCTCCCTGCTCTTCTGTTGAGAAATGGTAAGGTCTGACCTACTGGTAGAGAAGTGGTACTGCCTTAGGGGTCAAAATTCTATTTCTCTCCTGTGTAAGAAGGCATGCTCTATTAGCTCTGTGGTAAAACATTTCAGCACTTGCCCAGAGTATTTGGGTTCGAATCGGAGTGCAGCTTTAATGTATTCTCCTAATATGATTGGATGACTTATCATCAATGAAGTTATCATTAGGTGTTAACTGGAGTCAAGGAGTCAAGTAGAATTGATTTGATACTCACCACGGCCTAGTTCACGTTCACATTCATCATTCATGAAAAGAGAAAACACAGTTAGAAAATGTGTACTTCACAAACAGAAAGATTAGCCTACTAACTAGAAAAAGTGCTCCTAGGAGCACAGGTCTGCGCCAGGTCAGGTAGGTTATTGTGGCCTCCGTGTGGTGCTATATTAGGCCAATTGTGATAAGGGTGCCATTTCTTCTTAGGCCTTGCACGGCAATGGGACACTGCATTCATGATTTGAGGCATTTTGTTCCATAAAATTTGTTTAGCTAAAATAGAGCTGCTGGTGGCGCTATAACAGGCCAATGTTAAAAGGGTGGCATTTGTTCCTCAACATAGTGTGAATGTGTATGCAAAGTTTGACCGGAATCGGACGCTGCGTTCATGATTTGCGGCATTTAGTTCAAAACAAGCCATTACTGCAAACTTTAGATGTGAATCCTAGCCAATCAGGATGTAATATGAAAAATACATATCCGTCTTGATGACATCACTATAGAGATCATGTGTACCGATTTGCGTGAAATTTCAAAAGAATGGGAAGGAGTAAATATAAAAATAATTGTTTTACATAAGTCAAGTGGCATTTCTTCCTCTGCATTGTGGGAATGTGCATGCAAACTTTCACGGAAATTGCATGCTGTGTTCATGATTTGAGGCATTTTGTTCAAAACGGAGCACTCCTGCAAACTTTGGAAACCATTTTTAGCTAATCAGGGTGGATAATCTGAAATACACGTTTTGTTTAATGACTATAGGCCATTGGCCTGTTATAGCGCCACCAGGAGGCCGATTTGTGCAAAACATTTTTTTTTATATCACTCCTACATATTTTGTCCAAACCTCACGCAAATCGGTACACACTATCTCTATAGTCATGTGATCAACACGGATCTGTCTGATTTTCCATATTGCATCCTGATTTGCTAATTGGCTTCCAAAGTTTGCAGGATTGGTTTGTTTTGAACAAAATGCCTCAAATTATGAACGCAGCATGCGATTTACGTGAAATTTTGCACGCACATTCCCACTAGTCCGAGGAAGAAATGCCACTTGAACATGTTCAAATCAGCCTCATGGTGGCGCTATAACAGGCCGATTCGCATTTTTACCTATAACTGCACCGATCTGTGTGAAACTTTGCAGGCACACTCCCTAGAGGCCAAGGAAAAGCTTTTTCCCTACATTTTTCACATCTGCCTTTTAGAGCGCCACCAGGATGCTGACTTTAGTAAAACACATTTTTTGATATTATTCTGTCCAAAAATCACGCAAATCGGTACACAGTATCTCTATAGTCACGTGATCAATACGGATGTGTCCGATATGTCATATTCCATCCTAATTGGCTAACATTGGCTTCCAAAGTTTGCAGGATAGGTCAGTTTTGAAAAAAAAATTGCACACACATTCCCATTAGGCTGAGGAAGAAATGCCACCCTTTTCACATTGGCCTGTACAGCGCCAGAAGCAGGTCTATTTTAGCAAAACACATTTTTGAAACAAAATGCCTCAAATCATGAAGGTTCGATTGCCGTGAAAAGGCCTAAGAAGAAATGGCACCCTTTTCACATTGGCCTATTATAGTGCCACCAGGAGGCCACAATAACTCACCTGACCTGGCGGAGACCTGTGCTCCGAGGAGCACTTTAGGTAGCTTATATCTGGTTATAATGGCGACTTTATTTATCCAATATTATAGCCACATTTACTTATCCAATATTATAGCCACATTTAGGATCTTGATGCAGAACTGTAGTATTGACTCGTATCATTAAAGAATTCTCCACTTCTCATTTGTTATATTTACAATTGCAACTTACAACATCCAAGGAATGGCAGAGATCGTCGTGTATTTTAGGGGGTTTATTGAAAAGCCCAATCTTTTTTATTTCCATCCAAACAGACAACAAGCCTTACTTCATCATACTACAATGTGACAAAAAAAAAATAGCCATTCTAAGCTGACAACGAGTTGCGGTGCGACGCGTTGTGAGGTTGTAGATTGCCTATTTTTAACAGAGATATTTGCTGTAGGGGGGAAAAGGGGTCCAAGTACAGAGTTAACTCAGGTCCGTTTCACTAAGTATAGAGGGTTTAATTGGTTAAGGCTCCTTCAGTTTGTATTCTGCTATGGTGAAAACTTGATTTAAAACTGAAAACACACACATACTCACCCATTTCTAGTTCACGTTCACATTCATCATTCATGAAAAGAGAAAACACAGTTAGAAAACTGATACTTCACAAACGGAAACTACTAATAATTTACAAATTGTTAAGCAACCATAAATATGGTATGCAATAACAGAATATGTTAAATTAATCAACTATCTCAACTATTGTACCTAATGAATAGCTTGCTTCATTCTAATTTCATTTTTTAAGTGACTAAACGTCAGCTTAGAGATACAATTCAACACTATAGTATAAATTAAGAGTGAAACATTTTCACTGCTATGACAGATTGGCTTATAGTAAAATGATCAGTTTCATAGTAAAACAAAAAACAAGTGTTCAGTAATCTAGAATCTAGATAAGATTATTTTCTTTTCAGGTCAACTGTTTCTACAGTCCATGCATTTATTATTAACCATTCTTGTGGTCACCAACTTCTCATATTTTGAACGTTTACACAAAAGATTCACCTCCACACTACTCAGGAATGAGGTTTATCCTCCATAATAATCTTCTAATTCATTCATTTAATCTTCCTCAGTGTGGCATCGTTTATATCTGGTATTGAAATGCATTATGTTTCTATAAACAGAATGTTAAGGTAGAGCGCATGTTAGAGCAATATGTAAACACATAGGATGGATTGTGATGATTGCAATGTAATCATATGTGAGACCACATCAGAAACTGCTCTGACACAGGTTGTAGATTGCCTATTTTTAACAGAGAGATTTGCTGTAGGGGGAAAAAGGGGTCCAAGTACAGAGCTAACTCAGGTCCGTTTCACTAAGTAAAGAGGGTTTTATTGGTTAAGACTCCTTCGGTTTGTATTCTGCTATGGTGAAAACTGGATTTAAAACTGAAAACACATTGCAGGCCATGAAGTAGAATTGATTTGATACTCACTCATGTCTAGTTCACGTTCGCATTCATCATTCATGAAAAGAGAAAACACAGTTAGAAAACTGATACTTCACAAACAGAAACAACTAATAATTTACAAATTGTTAAGGAAGCAGAAATATGGTATGCAATAATAGAATGGGTTAAATTAATCGACTATCTCAACTATTATACAAAATAATAGCTTGCTTCATTCTAAAAAAAGAATTTAAGTGACTATAAGCTTAGAGAAAAAAAATTGACACTATAGTATACATTAAGAGTGAAACATTTTCACCTGCTATGACAGATTGGCTTTGTTCAGTACTTGAATCAATCTAATGATGTCAATATTATTTGCTTTTCAGGTCAACTCTTTCTACAGTCCATACCATTTATTATTAACCAGCCTTGTGGGCACAAATTTCTCATATTTTTATTTGCACAAAACGTTCACCTATACACTACTCAGGAATGAGGTTTATACTCCATAATAATCTTCTGATTCATTCATTTAATCTTCCTCAGTGTGCCATCTTTTATTGAGTGATGTGAGTGGGACGTAGTGAGTCCATGAAAATATTTGCTCTTGTTCCTGAGGTTGTGTATGCATGGCTTTTGCAGTTTATTTATAGTTGATAATTATTTAGAATTATTTTTATTTGATGATTAACCCATTAAGACCTGAGGCAGATTCTACAAATCATCTCTGTCGGGTGGAAACAAAAGAGCTTGTGGATATACTACTTTTGATGCTTTTGTGTGACGCTGTTGTATGATCAAGTAGGGCCGTTAATTTATGAAAAAACACAAGAAGTTAGAATATGGAGTTCTATTTCAATACTTTGCTTCGAGGTCTCGCTATGGGAGAGCGCCTCCTAGTGTGAACACAGAAGCATTTTCTTGATACCCTTCCAGAAAAGGTCCTTTGCTGGATTCTGGTTTGCTACCCTGACCCGGAGGTCCCGCCCTCCGCCTATATAGTTAGGGGGCGGATGCTCACTCATTACTTCTATCCTCTTCTCGTCTGAATACAGGACCCATTTCCCTCAGTTTCGCAGAAGATTTGTTAGCTTAACCAGTGGCGTCCCCAGGAATTACATTTAAGGCAGGCGAGATAATTTGGTTAAGTTTGGATTTTATAATTATTTGATGAAAAGTATTAACAAGAGCTTGTGACTAAATAATAACTACATTAGATCCATTAGAACACATTCTCTTTTTCCATTTCCTGAAAAGTAACCGTTTTGGACATACAAGGTTTCCAGCCAACAGCGACAATATCACGGTTAATGATAATGCACAGTTACAGTAAGTCACTTACTTGATAATCCCACCGCAATCTCCTCCTCCTGTTCTCCATGTTTGACCTGACAGATGTAAACTCCATTATCTGTCAGTCTGTGTTGTCTCAGTGTCAGAGACACATTGCCTTTCTGCAGCTCCTGGATGTCCAGGGTCAGTCTGCCCTCGTAGCCCCTCCCCTCTATCACCTGACCATTCTTATACAGGTAAATACACTCTGACTTCTTAAACCAGCTGATTGTCATGGAAGACGCGCTGGTCTCAGGAGAGAGGTGACAGGGGAGGGTGACTTCCTCACCTATAAAGTACCCAGCATAGCCTTTAGTGACGAGTTTAAAGTCACCTGGTGTGAAGAAAAGACACAGTTAGTGACATATGAAAGAATTACTGTTCATTTAAACATAATCATAATTAAAGCTGCAAGCAGCGATGAACGGGCCCTCGCAGCTCTGTCCACAATACAAGTCTGTATGGCAATCAGCTGAAAAGTTAGGCTTTGTTAAAGTACAACCCATGAGAATGGACTGAAATGCACAAAAACGCAGCTATAAAGTTTAGCATGCTGGGAACTGGAGTTATGGCGGGTTAAAGCCCAGCCAATAGGAACACAGAGGGGCGAGGCTTAAGCAATTACAGCTTTTAGCCGTCTAAGTGCACTTAGCAAGTTTAGGAAGTTTAGCATACTGGGAACTGGAGTTATGGCTGTTTATTGCCCAGCCAATAGGAACACAGAGGCCCATTAGGAGCCATTAGGCCACGTCCCTTTTTGAGACGATTAAAATACACAATTTTTCACCACTTGTGATGTGTGTGCAAAGTTGCGTAACTTTTTGAGTATGTTTAGGCCCTCATTTTCCCGTTTCGTTATCGGGGAGCAGAATAATAATAATCATTGCCGGATCATGGCGGATCCGACAATCCGCCTAGGAAGAGTTTGTTAAAGTACAACCCGTGAAAATGGCGTGAAATGCACAAAAACGCCACTATAAATAAAAAATGGCCGGCTTCCTGTTGGGCTTAGGTCATGGCTCCAAGAGATTTTTTTGTAAGGCTGAACATGATACAGGTGTTTACAAATGTGCATACACATAGGAAACCGTATTGTGGGGCTTCAAGCACAAACACGCCCCTTTTTTAGACGATTAAAATACGTATTTCTTTGCCACTTGTGATGTGTGCAAAGTTGTGGAACTTTTTGAGTACGTTTAGGCCCTCATTTTCCCGATTCATTATCTTGAAGCTGAATAATAATAATCATTGCAGTTTCAATAGTGCTTCGCACTACTGTGCAGTGCTCGGGCACTAAATATTATTTTTAATGCAATAAGTCAGAGTGTTACAATTGCCCCTGTGACAGGGGCAATTGTAACAGTGGTTGGGGGCAATTGTAACACTGTAAAAATAAGTCATGCTAACACACTATATCTCAAATGAAAGCACATTGCTAAGTAATATGTATTTCTAGGGCCCGAGCACTGCACAGTAGTGCGAAGCCCTATTGAAATTGCAATGATTATTATTAGTGTGGTTGCCCCAATAGGGCACCCAGACTATAGTAATAGATTAACTTTATTCTAGATAAACTTTATTTTGGCGCGCTATTTTTCCCACAGTTTTTTTTCCCCACACTCATGCCATATGTCAAATTGACCGGATTCATCAGGAATGAACGAACGGCTTGTACTTTGCTAAGAGATACGTTGTATAGTTTGATTGATATTAATGTATTAGTGAATTATTTGTCCCATTGACTTATAATGGGACTCACATTCAAGTATTTTTCCCTCAAAAACAATAAGGGCTTCAGTTACAACACTTGGAGGGGAGGTTCAAAGTCCCATTCCCTAATTATAGTACCATGGGGAAGTTTGTCACGCAGGGAGTTATGGCTTTAAACAGCCATAACTCCAGTTCCCAGCATGCTAAACTTGCCAAACTTGCTAGGTAAACATAGACGGCCTAAAGGGACAGGTTAATTGATTAAGCCCCGCCCCCTCTGTGTTCCTACTGCCTGGGCTTTAAACAGCCATAGCTCCAGTTCCGACCATGCTAAACTTCCCAAACCATTCCTTAATACACAACACATCATTGTTCTTTGTATGCTGGCTGTAGCCTAGGTGTGAAATAAACTTGTGCTGCTATGATAGACTGACTGACCAGGGATCAGATTACTGCAGCAGTAAAGGATGTTCATTAAATAAATAGAAAGTCTGAAAATGACTTTAACATATACAATCTGTTCTTTATCCAGAGCTATAGAGCTTATAGTTAATTCAATTCCGAGGAGTCCATTTGGTTACTCTTCGGAGCCAAGTTTGAGAACCACTGCCCTAGAGGGAGTAACTCATTGTTAGTAGTCTAGTAGTAAGTACTGTATCTAGTTTTGTTTCCATCAGACACTACTAGACAAAGTATTAATACTCAGCGGTAAAGTCTCACTCGTATGAAGTAAAGAGGACTTTGTCAAATTCAACCTAGATAACTGTGTCTTGGAAAAAGACACACATTCTTGTACGAATATGTCTTTTCTCTGTTTTGAGGTGTTTTTTCCTTCTTTTTCCTCTTTACTGTCAGTGGTGAAAGCAGTAAAGATTTACTGAGGTAAATGTAAGCAAAGCTCTGGCTGCATGGTCTGTCTGTGAATGATAATGTTTAGGTATTATTTATTGAAATGTGAACCACATATCTCCCTCCTCCCTCCTCCATTAGTTGATGATGGTTCATCTATCAGGATATAAAAAGCTGTGTTGTGACCTACCATGAACTCTGTCCTCTGCCATATCTCCTGTATAAAGAAAAATATCCAAATTACCACACCAAACATTCATAACATTATAGCTTGTGATTTGTGAGCTGCAATCTTCTTCATGAGAATGGAGATAACTTTCGTTGCACTTGGTCACAAGTAAAGGCCATTGCACACAGGATGCGATTATTGCGATTATTGCGATTAGGTTGGCTCAGACCGGGTGCGTTTTTTCCGTGCGAATAATCGCATCCTGTGTGCAATGGCCTTAACCAACAGTTTGTACCGACCGCTGTTTCCTGCTCATGTTAAACCCTGAAACAGGGGAAATCTCAGTAAGAATGTAGACACAGTGTTTGTTCTCTGTCAGCAGCATTGAGAATTCTTTACTTTCAATTTAGTTCGGAAATATTTACATAGTCACAATAATGTTCCTTTTTCCAACTTAACACATTTCTTTTCACAGGTAGGTACACTGGTAAAGATAATAACATTTATCTTCTTTTCACAGGTTACACTCAGTCAGGTAAACATTCAGGTATCATTGTATTCCAATTTATCTTTTCTTTTTCAACAGGTCAAACTCAACAGGTAACTATAGAGGTAAATATACATCTTTTTCAATAACCATGAATTTAATCATATTAAAGTGCAAAAACACTGTAAACACAAACAATCATTTTCTCTTGACTTTATAATACTGCTTGGTGCTTTATTCTCTTGGAGAATGAACATAACTGCATGTAAGTTACCCACACATCCATTAGCAATCTTGTACACTGCATGTATCATGGCTACCTGCTCTATTGTGCAATCATGGCCACCTGCTGCATTCTGCAGTGAATCAATGCATAATCCAATCCATTAAACTAATGCTTTTAAAACACTCAATATTCGGTCACAAAGTTACTCAAACCATAAACAAAACATCATGATAACACTTTCAAACATTCATGAGCAGAAATGCCCGTTTTGTACCTGAAACAGGGGAAATCTCAGTAAGAATGTAGACACAGTGTTTGTTCTCTGTCAGCCGCAAAACCGGATCGCGACAATCCGGAAAGAGGATTCTTTTTTCTTTTTTTTTGGCCTAGACCGGATCATATGGGTCTTTAGTAACGCAGACCAGGCTTTCCTCCGAGGTGGAAAGACTGGTGATGCGAGGTTACATTCCCACTAGTCTCGCGTCACCAGACAACTATTCCACAATCTCTGAATGCTATATAGAGTCTGGAACTCCACTTCCCGAAAGCTGCTTAACGGAAGCTACTCAGACCGGAAAAACATTCGACCAATCACGACGCGGTGCCCGCGGACCTGTAGTCCCAGTGGAAACAGAACCGAGGCGGAAGCATAGAGTCATAGGTAGATTCATGTTACTTGTGCGAGGATTGTTTATCATTATATTCATATATGTATCATATATGATACATACATATATATTTGTATATATATTCATACATATATCATATTTATATTATTTAACACTTTTTGTTTTGATTCCAGTCGGACTCCTTTGCGCCACTGCACAATGCTAAAACGGAAGTGGGTAGGGGAGGGGCTTCCGCTTTCCCCTTAGGCATTTTTAGAGCTTCCGAGTCCCAGACTGTATGCCGGAAACATTTGTAAATTGTGTGAGGCAACAGTCTGGCCACGCGAGACTACATTCCCACAGATCCCCTGCTCCCTGCAGACGTGACCAATCGATTACCAACACCAAAACTGTGAACTAGTAGAAACTAGTAGATAATAGATTCAGTGATCTCTTTTGTCTCTGTTCACCTTTTAACTTTTTAATCACTTTCACATGACTTGTTTACATTTATTTAATGTCACAAAACGGTTTCAGCAAGATTTATTTGCTTTTAAATGTATACTTATGAACTTTAACTTATTTATTTATTTAATGAATTGTCTTGACTGGATCACACTGGATCACTATTATATCACTATCACACTCACAAACCGCTGAAACCTACAGTGGTTCTGCAGCCAGATTTATTCATTATTAAAGGTTGAAAAATGTTAAGATAATCTCTTACCTTTCACTGCTTGGCATATGCTCTAGAAAACAAAACAAATTCATACAAAGCCTCACACACTGACTCTGTACAACTAACCAGCATGAACACAAGTGAAAGTATTACTGTTAGATTCTTATCCGTAGTTATTCATTAACTTCTAGTCAAGTCATAAAGTAACTGATAATCCATGTTGTCACTTTGCTGTGTAGTAAAAAAAAAAGTAGCAGAGATTTAGCTTATTATTAGAGACATTAAGTCTCATTCTACAGCACTAATTGTACATTTTTGTCCTGACATCTAGTAAACATTTTACTGTGGAAAATGTGTTAATTTCTCTTTGTATCTTCTAACTCGATAGCTGCGATTACATTTGTTTTTAATGAGGAATATATATTTTAAATAGGTTTGGGCCTTGATTACACAAACAATATAATACATAACAGCTTGTAGAGAATCTTGTTCAGATTATTATTTCCAATAATAACCTAATTTATCTTGTCCAGGTACTATTAGCCATTTTTGCCCTGAAATAGATTCAAGATGTGCTAGAATCTTAATAATAACAATTTTAATGAATTCCTTGGGTCCCAATTGTCTGGACAAATGTGTTAATTTGTCCCTGTAGGTTGTTTATTTCAATAGTTATGCTGTTTTCTCTTTTTTCCCATTTTCGGGTTTGGGTAGGGTGTGTAACAAAGGGTTAAAAATTAACCCCAATCCCATGGGACATTTTTTCAGCCTGTTACCTGCAGAATCTTAAAATGCACCCTTCAAGGATTAAGAAAAAACAGGTGGCGTCAAGAAATCCACCGTATGCGCGTGGACCCCCCTTTCCATCAAAACTATTTAGGATCTTGTTTATTGAAGTCTTATCCCCCCAGCAGCAGCTCATACAACGGACGTTTCTCCCACAGGCCTTCCCCAGTATATAACATTGTATTATTGCCCATCGTAACTGGAGGCCACACTGTGCTCAGCTCACGTGAGCCCCCACCCCTTGTCCTGAATTTCACCTGTTCTCACCTGATTACCCAGTAGTTCTCAAACTTTTTCATTTCAAGGCTGCTGACCCCCATCTCAAAAATATTTTGTGACAGGGACCTCCATGAAGCAAAAATATATATATATTCATATTCAAATATGTGCACAAATGCTATGAGCTTTGTAATGGATATTTTAGAATGCCAAAGCTGTTCTAAATCATTTGTGTATCTATCTGTGGTGGGCCTTAGAATGGTAGCCACACAGCAGGGTTCCCCTTTTCACAGCTTCTGTTCCTGTCATTCAACAACTGATACAAAGGTCTATTTCCACATATGCTCTGTGTCAGCATAAAAAAATGTCCTGTGATACTATACATGGTCATTGCTATTTGTATTTGTGTACCTATGTTTGTGTCACTCTTATCTTTGGTACATACCTTATGACCATTTAGAATAGTCTCTTTGGTACAATGTGAACTATAAGAACTGTGTTAGATGGGTGATCGAGAGGCTTCTGCCCCACAGGGCCCAAAGTCTGGCCATGGAGGCCAGAGCTCTGTCAGCTGTGAGTGTGAATGCTGTCTCTCTGCCTGAATCTTCCCTAATAAATGATGAAAACTTCACCCGACTGGATATAATATTTTCCATAATAGTATTTCATTATATCCAGAATTATTACGTTTTTATTATCTTTTTGTATTGTGTTGTATTAGTAGTCTCTGCAAAACATATGGCATAAACATTTAAATAATGTGAGTATAAGTGACAAAATAAATCCCTCTTGATTCTCTAAAACTATGATCATATTTTCTCACAATTGAAAGCTG
>NC_139953.1:37845589-37900589 GCF_963454915.1 Gymnoscopelus microlampas
CTCTCTCTCTCTCTCTCTCTCTGTAGCTTGGAAAACGTTATTTATTTATTTTTTTTCAGAAGAGATATTTGACAGGAAGATATCAGCAGAGCCTTTTTGGTGTATTGATTTGTGGACACAGAACACCCATGCCTCTGCTTTTAATATACCCCCCCCCCCCCGCACCAATGTTTCGACCTAGCAAGGTCTTCTTCAATTCCCTGACAAAGACCTTGCTAGGTTGTGTTGTTGCATGGAGTTATGTGCCCTTTTAACCCATTAAAACCGTGAAAGCATCTGTGTCGTTTTAGATTTTAGCTATACATACAGTATAGAGCATTGGTTGGTTATTCAAAAATAGCAGATATACAAGGTTGTAGATCTGCTATTTTTGAAAAATCGTGAAAATCTGTGAAAATCTTTGAATATATATATCTTTTTAAGCATTTTTTTACTCAAATCTTTGCTTCTTGGGGGTCCCCGGAACAGTATATTTGGAGATGGGGGGTCGGTGGCCAAATACATATAATTTTGAGGGTCCTTGACATGAAAACGTTTGAGAAACACTGATATAGCACCATAACCTTTTCAGAAAACTGTTTAGCAGACATTTGTAGAATTGGCCTCAGGTCTTAATGGGTTAGTTTGAACTGTCCAGTGATGTTGTTGTCCCTGTTGTTGCTGCCTTAAGAGATGAAGTTAGTGGAAGTTTGGTGTTCTGCTCCTCTAACATTCACAGTTGCTCTCGCAGAGATACTGGGGTCAGATACATCTACAGTATAGCCTCCTCAGAGACATCCACCGCCTTAGAGTCTCTTGGAGTTGACTTAAGCGCTAAGGGGATCTTGCGCCTCTGTAGGACCAAGAGAACAGAGAAGGGCATGTTTTCTGACACAGTTATTATTACTTTTAAGCATACTGTATTTGCCAAACGCCTATGTATGTATGTAGCGATGCGACGCAATGCGAGCTTGTAGATCTGCTATTTTCAAAAGTTTTTTATACATTTGAAAACATGTGAAATGGGACATTCTGCATAATGAGTACTTTCTACTTTCTAATGTATATTTTGAATACCGAACTTGTACTTGTAACAGACTATTTCTACAATAGGGTATTGATACTTTTACTTTAAATTAAAAAAAATAGTACTTCTTCCATCACATGAGGTCACATGTAGTGTGCGTATTTAAGGCACACTACATTGTCTATTGTCATACCATAATGTATAACGTACAGTTTTATCACTCAGATTCATGAAATATGTACATTGGGGGAAAAAAAGAGTGCTGTAGTTTGGCCAGTGCTACTTGTCTGTAGCACACACACACCCATACACGCACACACGCACACACACACACACACACACACACACTCACAGACATCCCCCCCACCTACACAGTGAGAAATAATAGCTTCCTGTCCCGAGGAGGAGGAGATATTGATTGAGACCGGCTGCGTACAGAATATCGATTTACACATTTAGAGTTTGACTGGACCCGTGTCGGCCATTTGGCTGTCATTAGCAGCAAAATGGGCATAATTTATGACATAACCGCGTCCCGGCAGACATCAAACGGACGCTTATGTCAATAGAGGAGACGGGAGGTCGAGTGTTTGATGATGCTATTCAGGTTTGTTCAATTAAGAAATAAAAAAACGAATGCGGGACACTGTACAATGGGGGAGCACCGCCATTCTACAATGTTGGCCGGTAGGAACTAGGCAGGGGTGGACAATCTCTGTGGCTGCACTAGTGACTTCTAGCTCCTACTAGCTTGTCGAATGACAGTTTTCGCTATTTTTGTCATAATACTCTTGTACGACGAAGTTTAAAATATATAGTCGTTAATCATACCACTCCATTTAGTCAATTATAAAATATAGTTTTGATTTTTTTTTGTGTCAGTTTGTTGATACACAACAGTTACAAACTAATTGTTTTTAAAAAAGTGCTTCTCGATTATTCGAATAATCCAAAAAGAAGTCAATAGAATAATCGCTAAGAAAAGAATCGACAGTTGCAATATTCCTCCGCATGTGTTACGTCCTCGCGATGAAACTCCTTACTGCCGGGTGATAAGAAATGCCTGGTGACAACATTTGTATCAGAGGAGAGCTGGATGTGAACACCAGCGGTTCTCAAAGTGGGCTCCAGGGACCCCCAGGGTTCCAAATGGACCCTAA
Organism: Gymnoscopelus microlampas; assembly: GCF_963454915.1. Taxonomy (NCBI): domain Eukaryota; kingdom Metazoa; phylum Chordata; class Actinopteri; order Myctophiformes; family Myctophidae; genus Gymnoscopelus; species Gymnoscopelus microlampas. Next base: position 37,847,756 of record NC_139953.1, read on the forward strand.
CAGGTCTGTAACTCTGAGAGTTACGGGGGTCCTAGGAAATAAAAATGTTTGAGAGCCACTGGTATACATCCTCCCACATGACCAACTGTAGGGGGCAGCAGTGACAAGGATTATTATACCAACATGGTGGGCAACGAGTAAATTGGGGAGCGGAAAAAATAATACGTCGTTCAAGACACTGAACAATGATGGACATGGGAGAGAAAAGGGACGGGGGACAGGAGAAAGATGAGGCTGTATGACAGTATTTGAGATTTATGCACTCAGTTGAAAGAGTAAACGAAAAACTTTAGAATTGATATGCTACCTCTCTCTCTCTCTCTCTCTCTCTCTCTCTCTCTCTCTCTCTCTCTCTCTCTCTCTCTCTCTCTCTCTCTCTCTCTCTCTCTCTCTCTCTCTCTCTCTCTCTCTCTCTCTCTCTGACTTTCGATCACATTATGCTCTTTGGGAGTGACAATTAAGTAATGAGATGTCTACTAATTAATTATCAGGTGATTAACAGATTGCCAAACAATGTACAACTAGATGGCGTCTTTTATTACAGACATGCTCTAATAGACTTTAAACAGCCCACACGCACACGCACACACACACGCACACGCAAAGTCAGTTAATAATGAAAAGACATTAGAAAGGAGATGAGACATCCATAGGCCTTTCATTATTTGTAAATCATTGATAAACCTTCATATTGAGAGAGTGGGTGACGGACAAATCAGTTCAGAGGGAGGGAAAGAAAGGAAGTAAAAAAGGATGAAGGGTTGGAGGGAAGTAGGGGTGGAAGGTGTGAAGGCTGAAGGGATGGGGAAGAAGTAAGGACAGAAACAATTGGTTTTCAAGATTCAAGATTTAGATAAATGATGCATTTATATAGCGCTTTTATCCAAAGGGTTTTACATAGATTGTGCATTACATTCACACACACATTCATACACCGATGAAGGAGGAAACCATGCAAGGCACTAACCTGCTCATCGGGAGCAATTAGGGGTTCAGCGTCTTGCTCAAGGACAATTCGACACTAACCTTGCGGTTGCCCTCCGGCTACTCTACCCCTGAGCCACTGCCGCCCGTTCAACACTGGTTCAACACTGGTTCAACACTGTGCAAAACAACAATAACAAAGAGACAATAAATAGAAAAATGTGCATGTACATAAGACATAGTAGACAGACACACACCACGACGCACACGCACACACACACACACACACACACACACACACACACACACACACACACACACACACACACACACACACACACACACACACACACACACACACACACACACACACACGTACGTGAAAAGACTACTGCTGTCAGGGTTCCCAATTATAACCCACTAACTGTTCACCAACCAACAGGTCAGTGGTTCAACACTGTGGCTAGGTGGTACTGGGGTTGTTGAAACTACGACCTCTGACCTTCATCACTGTGAATTAAAAAAAAAACAATGTTCATGGTTTGGATGGTAAAATAAGGGTTGGGGTGGTTAGAAACATAACGAATAAAGGCCAAGATAGGACCGAGGTTCACTGAAGAATGTTTTATTCATGGTAGATACTACATACCACACACACACACACACACACACACACACACACACACACACACACACACACACACACACACCATGGAAATAGCTTGGAAGGAACCCTGCATTAATCTGTGGGCTGAGGCATGGAGAAGCCGGTGGAGTCAGTCTATTAAATCCAATGTTATTCGGCTCCCCATTTGGATTAAGGAGCACAGGGATGGAGATTAAAGAATGCCGCGGACACATTACAATACACACACTAACCCGCTCTGTAGCTCTTAAGTCACCTCTGTTCCTGTACAAAGCAGCCAACATATTATGTGTTGTGGAGTCATACCTCATAGGAGTAATATTATGTGTTGTGGTGTCATAACTCATAGGAGTAATATTATGTGTTGTGGTGTCATAACTCATAGGAGTAATATTATGTGTTGTGGTGTTATATACTTCATAGGAGTAATACTGTATTATGTGTTGTGGTGTATTATACCTCATAGGAGTAATATTATGTGTTGTGGTGTCATATACCTCATAGGAGTAATACCATAACATATTATGTGTTGTGGAGTCATATACCATATTATGTGTAAATACTGTTACACATGTTAGATGACATGTTAGCCTACATGTTACGTAGTATGTCAAATGTGTTTTAAGCGGGTAACATGATAAACGAAATATTATTGTTGTATTGTTTGTTTTGTCTGTCTATCTCCGTCCGTCCGTCGGTCCGTCGGTCCGTCGGTCCGTCGGTCCGTCGGTCCATAAATCCTAGGGCTGATAACAATGGCTGACAAGCAACCTAACTGCAGAAGGAACTCACACTGTCACCATTTCATGGACAAAACTCATCCGCCAAACACAACTACATTGGTACAATTCATGGCTGAGTGAGTAGACACTGGAGGTAATCCGCCCGCAAAGGAACCAAAACACAGAGCGGAAAACCGTCGATGATTCACAAAATGACTATGTACGAACAAGGATGAGGCGTGCCAGCAACACCTGCTGTGTTCACAGCCAACTCCCTCCTCACACTGTCAGGAAATCCTAGCAGGAAGCAAAGCAGGTGCCAATTGACAGAAATGTTAATCGATTTGTAAAAAGTTTTGATTGCATGTTTTGTTGTCTTTGTTGAATGAATAAATCTATTCATGAGTGATAAACAAATCTTCACTCTGCGTTCATTGTTGAGGGCAACAAATGCCCAGCAACAATATACTATATATACGTATATTACAAATGTTATATTATGCCTAATATAAGCCTAAATATATGCTGAGATATACTGTATGACAAACAGATTTTCTTTCCTTACTTGGTTTGATTGTACTACGTGGGGAAAGCATTGAAAGCCGAATTTGGTGAACAGTTCAACGGAACAACCAGAGATTGTAATCTGCTGTGAAAATGGCATAATGTCTTTTTGCTGAGAGGTGGAAAGGCTTGTTTAACAGCAGGTTGCTGTGTCGGCGAGGTACAGCCGCGACAATCACATTACAGGAGGGAAGCCCAGAAAACAGAGCTTACAAATGGAAAGAGCAAACAACAAATCAATCCAAATCTAGAACGCAGGGCTGACATCCAAATTCATTCTAGAAAAACAACAGCATGCTAGAGCGTGAGCTGGAAAACAACAAGTTAATTTTGCCATGGGGTTGTCAAAGTGAAATAGCTTGAGAACACGCCTCGTTCAATTCCAATTCTAGAGTTGAGATCACGAAAGGCAATTTCCATGACTTAACTCTTGTTGCAAATTAAAGTAATATAGTGAAAAACAAAACCCATAATGCAGAGGGTATTCATTACGGCGTCTGCAAGCAGGGATTTCACTCAGAACGAGAGAGTAGAAATATAAAGAGGCAGAGAAAAAGGGGAGCAAAGATGAACAGAGAGAGAGAGAGAGAGTGAAAGAATGGGGAAATGTATTTATTTAATCTATAATTCTTGCCCTCAAGCTCTCTCTCTCTCTTTTAACTGAGCCTCACCAATCATTTTCACTATCGCGACCATCACTCTGCTCTTCCTGCAGTCAACACCAACCATGATCAATTTACATACTTCTAGGTACTCAGAGAGACTGTGAGATGATGAAGAGAGAGCGAGAGAGAGAGAGAGAGAGAGAGAGAGAGAGAGAGAGAGAGAGAGAGAGAGAGAGAGAGAGAGAGAGAGAGAGAGAGAGAGAGAGAGAGAGAGAGAGAGAGAGAGAGAGAGAGAGAGAGAGGAAATAGAAATGGAGGCACGGAATGAAAGGAAAGGATGGAGGGGAAGTGGGAATAAAAATGATAAAGAGAATGGGGGAACAGGATAAGGGCTGAAAGAAAAATAGGACGGCGAAAAGCCAAGGAGATTTCATCGAGGAAATCAAAGTGAACAATCAGAGCCCTGGGCTTCCCTCAGCGCTTCAGAGGAACATGTATGAATAAATAGAAAGACGTGACATCACAGAGTGGCATGATTAAAAAGACCCCCCCCCCCCCCCCCCCCCCCCTCCTCCTCCACACTGCTGACAAGACATCTGGGAGAACCAGCTCATTAACGTCATGCTGCCGGCCTTCTCTCTGCAACGCCGGTCTGCCAGCTCTCTGCCAGTCTGCCAGCTCACTGCCAGTCTGTCAGCTCTCTGCCAGTCTGTCAGCTCTCTGTCAGTCTGCCATCTCACTGCCAGTCTGCCAGCTCACTGCCAGTCTTCCAGCTCACTGCCAGTCTGCCAGCTCTCTGCCAGTCTGCCATAGCACTGCCAGTCTACCAGCTCTCTGCCAGTCTGCCAGCTCTCTGCCAGTCTGCCAGCTCACTGCCAGTCTTCCAGCTCACTGCCAGTCTGCCAGCTCTCTGCCAGTCTGTCAGCTCTCTGCCAGTCTGCCATCTCTCTGCCAGTCTGCCAGCTCTCTGCCAGTCTGCCAGCACACTGCCAGTCTGCCAGCTCACTGCCAGTCTGCCAGCTCACTGCCAGTCTGCCAGCTCACTGCCAGTTTGCCAGCACACTGCCAGTCTTCCAGCTCACTGCCAGTTTGCCAGCTCTCTGCCAGTCTGCCAGCTCTCTGCCAGTTTGCCAGCACACTGCCAGTCTTCCAGCTCACTGCCAGTTTGCCAGCTCACTGCCAGTCTTCCAGCTCACTGCCAGTCTGCCAGCTCACTGCCAGTCTTCCAGAGCACTGCCAGTCTGCCAGCTCACTGCCAGTCTGCCAGCTCTCTGCCAGTTTGCCAGCTCACTGCCAGTCTTCCAGCTCACTGCCAGTCTGCCAGCTCACTGCCAGTCTTCCAGAGCACTGCCAGTCTGCCAGCTCTCTGCCAGTCTGCCAGCACACTGCCAGTCTGCCAGCTCACTGCCAGTCTGCCAGCTCACTGCCAGTCTGCCAGCTCACTGCCAGTTTGCCAGCACACTGCCAGTCTTCCAGCTCACTGCCAGTTTGCCAGCTCTCTGCCAGTCTGCCAGCTCTCTGCCAGTTTGCCAGCACACTGCCAGTCTTCCAGCTCACTGCCAGTTTGCCAGCTCACTGCCAGTCTTCCAGCTCACTGCCAGTCTGCCAGCTCACTGCCAGTCTTCCAGAGCACTGCCAGGCCACAGAATTGGCGGGTGACACGTCATCAGTGCGTGCCAGTAAACATCTCTGTCTGCCAGCAGTTTTTAGATGAGCTAACAGGTGGTTAGAGTATGATACAGTACATGATACAGTACTGTACGTTATACCAGTGGTTCTCAAACTTTTTCATGTCAAGGACCCCCAAAATGATATGTATTTGGCCACACGGACCCCCATCTAAAAATATGTTGTTCCAGGGACCCCCAGAAGCAAAGATTTGAGTTACAAATGTTTGCTGTAAAAATATATATATTCAAAGATTTGCACAATTTTTCAATATTTTTCAAAAATAGCAGATCTACAAGCTCATAGCGCGGCACTCAGTGCCGCGCTATGAGCTTGTATATCTGCTATTTTTGAATAGCCAAAGTATAAATGGTTACAATTATTCTGATGCTATATTCACACATTTTGCTGGGTACCCCCTGGAACCCCCTCAAGTACCCCTGGGGGTCCCCGGACCCCACTTTGAGAACCAAGGCGTTATACAGTACGGAATACAGTGTGCAGCTGTGTTTTTGCAGTCATACAATGTATGCATGTATCCTGGAATACACACACACACACACACACACACACACACACACACACACACACACACACACACACACACACACACACACACACACACACACACACACACACACACACACACACACACACACACACACACACACACACACGCACGCACACAGTCCATTAGTGACAGTCCATTGTTAACGTTGTGTTGACACAGGCAGGGGTTGATGTTGAGAGAGAGAGCGAAGGCAAGGATGGCGGCATGTAATGCCACGTTTTAACATTTCAAAAAGAGGTGTGGTCTCTTACTGGTGAATACTGACATGGAACAGAGATCAATAGACAGATATACATAACATATCACAAAGCATAGATGGGTTTCTAATTTCTAAATTCTATGAGGTCCCCAGACTCCCCATGTAATACTAGTCCCATGCAAGGGCTTTAAAGCCTGCTTGCTTTTGTATGGATTTAATAAGAATTTCATATCATACTTCCCCCCATCACGCGCCTCAGATAATAATCATGCAATGCATTCAAGAGGTCTGATTCATGTATTATTTGATTTTGAAACAGGGGCATTGTGTTATTTAGCCTTTCTGAGGCTATTCCATGATTTAACAATGCAATACAGTAGTACAGACTTCATCCTGGCACTGTGTTGATAATTGGTAAAATATTAGCCTTCCCAAACTTAAAAATGATAAAGAAAATGGGGGAACGGGACTATAAATAGCGAAAGAGATTTCATAGAGGACATAAAAGTGAACAATAATCAGAGCTCTCAGCACAATGGAAGGACCATGTCTGAATAGAATAAAGGCAAAGACATATGAAGGAATCTAGCTGTGTTTGAGATTATCGTTATAGGTCACTACAAGCTGTGTCTGATCTAAGAGGACTATTGGTCAGTAGTTTAACTAGCTGTGCAGAGTTAGGTGGATTATACACACACTGTATATGTTGCATCTGCTCTGGGTCAGTGACTGTATTTTTTAAATATACCCAGTGAAATCCAGAGTGTCAATTTAAATCAGACAGTGTAAAAATGTTTCCATTTTACACCTGCAGTCAAATAGTGTGTGTATGCGTGTACGTGTGTGTGTGCGTTCTATTTATGGTGTATGACAGCATGTCTTGCTGTAAGTTGAGAAGGCGGCTCAATATGACAGAGTCTGTCAGCTTCACTTAGCAGCTTGCTTTCCCTTCATCTCCTCGTTTTCAGTCTCTCTCTCTCTCTCTCTCTCTCTCTCTCTCTCTCTCTCTCTCTCTCTCTCTCTCTCTATCTCTCTCTCTCTCTATCTGTGACCCTTGCACCACCCTCTCTCTCAGTGTAATTAAAGATATAAATGAAGAAGTTACACAGGTGTGACATTCACCATGTGTCATCCTCCCTGCTTTCAACCAGCGTCTCAGTATAGCATACAATTCTCATCTGTCTGTTTCCAACCAAACTGTCTGTACTTGCAAACTGTGTGATTTGTTGTCAATCTCACCACATGGTTGTGCTTTTAACTTTCCCTGTAGAAATATGAAACATGAAAAAGCAATGTCCTCCTGTCCGCCTTTCCTGTCTTCTCATCCCCTCCCCTTTACACCTCCTCTCCTCTGCTTGCTCTTTCCCATCTAATTATCTATCCCTTTCCATTCCTCCTTTCCTCTCCTCTCCTCTTCTTCAGTCTATTAGGTAGGTACATTTGCATGGACTATGTCATTACCCAACTGGACAGCAGAGAAAGAGAGAGAGAGAGAGAGAGAGAGAGAGAGAGAGAGAGAAGGAGAGAGGGAGAGCAGAGTAGATGACAGGAGACAGCAGTACAGACATGGAGGATAATAGCGTAACACTCAGAATCCTGACAGAACAATTCCCTCCTCTCTCTAACGCACACACACGCACACACGTGTGTGTGTGTGTGTGTGTGTGTGTGTGTGTGTGTGTGTGTGTGTGTGTGTGTGTGTGTGTGTGTGTGTGGAGGTCCCATCGTGTTGAGAAATAGCTTATCCGTGTTCTGGTCATGTTCTCTCACGATGTTGGATGTTGAAACTATAATGCCGTCTGTCCGTCCGTCCATCCATCCATCCATCCATCCATCCATCTAAATTATCTATCCATCTATCCATCCATCTATCTAGATCTGTCTTCCTCTCGGTCTCTCCTCGTACCTGGGGCAATCTAGTGATTTCAGTTGATTCCACTGATCTATTCTGGATAAAAGCCTCAGCTAAATGAATGAAGAGTGACATGTACTGTAATACGTTTCATGTCACTGTGAGATTGGCTGTGTGTAGGAGAAGAAGAATCTATATAGCTTTTACAATTAACACAATTTAATTGAAATTGGTCTTTTTGCACGTCCCACTTCCTGTAAACACACACTCATTCCCAGACGTATACACCTATGCATCACACCAGAAAGATCAAAGCACAGGGTCAGTCGCACTGTTTAGCACCCATGGAGCATTTTTAGGGTTGGTGGGCATCTCACCCTCCATTCACCCGTTTTACAGCTGGAATGCACCCTTCTGTCGGTATATGGATGGAGCCTGCCACCCCTTTCGAGTGGTGGAAAACTGCTCAATTTACTTAACCCATTAAGACCGGGAAAGCATCTGTCATTTTAGATTAACTTTCACCATTATCTTCTACTTTGGCTATTCAAAAATAGCAGATATACAAGCTCATAGCGCGACACCAAGTGCCGCGCTAATAGCTTTATAGATCTATGCTTGTTCTCAAACTTTTTCATGTCAAGGACCCCCAAGATGAAACGTATTTGGCCACAGACCCCCATCTCAAAATACGTTTGACCCACCAGAAGCAAAGATTTGAGTTAAAAATGTTCGCTTAAAAACATCCTCCTATAATTTGCAAACCTCTGTCATGGTGTCTGGTTGGTGAGGCCAAAATTGCTCTGCCCGGTTCTCCTCAGCGGCTGGAGCAATTGATCACACAGCCATTGACCATTACCATGTGCACCTAACAGCGAAGCCTGTTCGATATCACCAAATCTCAGCTGTGTATTAGCTGTTTTGTGTAAAACACTGTCGCCATGGTTACGGGGCTGCCTCCCGGGTTGCCAGGTCATGTGCGCATATCCCCACGGATACGTCGACCGGGTATGGACTAGTATATTATATATATAATCAAAGATAACATATATACATAAATAAAACTCAGAGACAGCCATGTTGAATAATAATAAATCATTTCTATTGAGAGAATTAGACGAGGTCGACAGTAAGATGGTAAAAAGTGTTCTCTCCCGTAACAGGGAAATATTCTCTATTCTGTACAGAATTATCAATGTTTCACATATTTGTAACAAGACAAGTCCGTCCCAACTTGTGGCAGAGATTGGGCGACGTTGAGATGCTGTCATCTTGGAAGAGCCGTGTCGTTTATCAGTCCATGTGCATCCGACTGACCATGTGGAAAGGGTCATGTCAGTCCATTGGATGAGTGCTTGAGCTGCGGTGTCCCTGAACAGTTGTCAGGTACAGGCTTTCTATGTACCATGAAGACAGAATAACAATATCTTGAGGCTATTGTGACATTTGATTTTGTTGTTTGACATTCTTGATAAAACTCCAGTCTACAGAGATATGCGTTCTGTGTCAAGGTGATATGGACATGACACTTGAAATGTTTTTTATAGGCCATAGAGATTTGTCCAAAAATAGTATAGGATGGCATAACTAAATTATACATACATATTGATTAGATATTGATTAGATTCCAGATCTATCATACATATTTGAGTGTGCTGATTAAGTTTACAATGAGTAATACACCGTCTAGGCGTCATCTTGAATGAGATTCCAAACGGAGTAGTTCTGTAATTAAAATCAGCTGTGTTTGGAGGAACGTTTTCAAATAATTGTAGTGGAGTAAAAGTATAATATTTGTAATATAGGATGTGACAGCGCTGAAATTGCAACATTTCATTTAGGTAGAGCATGTAAATATTTAGACACACCTGATTTGACTGGGAATGACAACACTTATCAGCCTGCATTCAGTGCTTTTCCCAACTGTTGTTGATAATTGGAAACTTTATGCTGTGAGAGTGTTGTGTGTGAGTGCATATATGGACACGTGAATGCATTTACATTTTACCTGCATGTGTGACAAAAGGATTGAGTCAGTGTATGTCCTGTATGCATAATGTATTTTCTTTAAATGCAGTTTCCGGCAGCCAGCCGTATAATTTGTTGCGTACATAACACACTCTCCGAGAGACGGTCTATTCCTTTAATCCGTCTCTCTACAGTTGATAAATCTCAGGTAGAACATTTTCAGCTTCTGTGACAAAGGCTGAGAGCAGGAAGCCCATTTAGAACCAAAGTCTCTCTAGTCATTATGGACCAGCCGAGTGAGACGGCCAGGCATTTCAGCCGTGTGCTTTCAGTGTGTGGGTGCGTGCGTGCATGTGACTGCGTGTGGGTTTCTGCGCATGTGAGTGTGAGTGTGTGTGCGTGCGTTAAACAGTAATGGAGGAGAATGTGTGGTGAAAGGAACATGGCGCTGTGAGGTGCTGTCATCAGCAGTCTTGGATTCTATGGACTGTTTCACTCACTGTTTCCAGGTAACGGCTGCAATGACCTTGACCAACACTGACTGGACGTCACACTGACCTCACTGCACTACTTATTAACCCATAAAGACCTGAGCATCCATTGTATTAGTGCAATGTGAACTATGAGTGACGTCCACGTCATTAATGCTCTGTATTAAACAATGGAATACTGTTGTAAAGCGATTCCTTCATCAGTTCGTTGAGAGAGACAGTGAGTCATGTTGTTGGAAGCCAGAAAGACTGGATACATTAACTCATTACCAATTATAAGCGACTTTGGGCTTGTTTTTCTGTATAGTGGCATGTAAAAAAATGGTAGTTGTGAGTAGCGTTTTTTTTTTTTTTTTTAATCTTCCAAATATTCCACATTTTATTTCAAGATTTTTTGAAAATAGCAGATATACAAGCTCACAAGATCGGCTATTAAACAGCCGACATATACAGTATAGGTTTCAAGTGTTCATGTGGTCGCTTCTTTGTAGCCTGGGACCAGACCAATCTGCGAGTGCAAAAAAAAATTGCACTCTGCGATTTGGGTCTGGCACCGCTCCATAGAGAATCCATTTCCTGCTCCAGAAGACGTGGGTAACCAATCAGGGCCCAGTATTCGAATATGGGAGACTGTAATTGGCAGTTGGTTGTAGGTCTAACCAATTGCGTCGAGGGCCATTGTTTTGATCCCGCCCCTTGGGAAAAGAAACGTCCTGATGGAAGCACCAGACTCATATCCACACAGTGATATAGTCTAGCTACGCCAGGCTAGCTTCTTTTGTTTTGGGCTTGTTTTCCTATCGACCTGGTTGCTTATTTCTCTCTCACAAAATCTGGCAACGCTGGTCCAGTCCCAGCCAGCTGTCAGCAGCATCAGTGCAGCTACACTCTGCACAGCATGAGTCCTACACACACACACACACACACACACGCGCACGCGCGCGCGCGCGCACGCACGCACGCACGCACGCACGCACGCACACACACACACACACACACACACACACACACACACACACACACACACACACACACACACACACACACACACACACACACACACACACACACACACACACACACACCCTGCATCTGCTGCTCTGTTCATCTCCAGCCAATGCAATTAAGGGAACGGCCCGCTTTCTAAGGGTCACCGTTGATCCGGCGGTGGTCCGGGGATTATCGGTGAAACCAGCCAATCATGCTTGAGATCGCTTAATTGGCTGCTGTGATGTGAGAACCTGAGGGAATGACTGCGAGGGGGGAAAGTGGGCATATTAAAAACGGGTGCTAAACACTGCTTATAGAAGCAGAGGGAAAGCAGAGAATGAGTTTGCTTGAAGGACCTGGGGAGGTTACATTTACATTTGGAGGGTGTTTTCTCATTGCATTGTGTACAACAGTGGTTCTCAGCCAGTGGTCCGGGGACCACCGGCGGCCCTTGAGGAGTTTCCAGGTGGTCCCCAGCTAAATGATGGAGAGTTGATAACCAAAATGGACTCTTATAGATCTGTAACTCTTGAGAGCATAAAATGAAACCAAATGGACCCTTGCGGGTCCATTTGGTTTCATTTTAACGCTCTCAAGAGTTAAATTATTGTTAAACATCTGCGATACTTAATTTACAAGAAGTCTACACAATTAGAGAATGTAGAAGAATTGCTATTTTGACAAAATCTTATCCAATGATAACAAAATATTCTAAGTTTTGGGTCTGAGAGGCTAAATCTCATCAAATGGTGGTCTGTGGCTCAAATGCCGAATAAGTAATGGACCTTGATATGAAAAGGGTTGAAAACCACCGGTGTACAACACCCACACACGACTACTGTAGGTATAACTCAGGCTATAGCCAAATTCTGTTCCAAGAGTAACTTCACATGTTGAACTCTGCACTCAAAATGCAGCCCACTGGAATCAATGTAGGTCTAAATAGCACGGCAGGTTGGAACTGGAAGATATCAAACTGACAAAAAAAGAAAAGAAAAATACCAAAATACTGGAGGAGGGCTTTAAAAATTTTTTTTTGAATTTATAACACCAGTGAAAACAACACACAATCACACACACGCACACTCACTCTCCCACCCACGCACACAGGCACGAACGCACACAAACAAACAAGAATCAATACAACCACCTAGCGCACACACTTGAGATGATCAGGTAGTATTGACGAGCTCCTGGCCCCAGTTCAATGTAAATAAGTTTTCTGCAATGACAAGGTGCCAAAAGCCAGTAATCTATTATACCATATTATATAGTAGTTGTATGGTGGGACATTATACAATATAACAACAATACTAATGCAATATTAGAAATGTTGAATATTGAAAAACCTGCATGCTGCACGCAGTAAAATATGCAGTGTTCATTCAATTATGGAGTGTTCATTTAACTAAATGGACCCCAAATGTGTTAAATCAACTGTGTTAGGGTTACTGACCTGTGTTTATCACATTTAATTGTGATAAACACTGTAACGCATACATAATCACAGATACACACACAGACAACAACACACACACATAAACACACACTACAGAAGGTCACAGGAGCACAAAGGGAAGTGACACTGGCTCGTTAGCAGTGGGCCTGATAAGGTGTTTGACTGACAGATACACCAGCCAATCAATGAGGGCAAATCAATAGGTGACAGGACCAATCAATGATGTCACTACTGATGCACGTGTGCACGCTCGCTCGCTCGCACGCACGCACGCACGCACGCACGCACGCACGCACGCACGCACGCACGCACGCACACACACACACACACACACACACACACACACACACACACACACACACACACACACACACACACACACACACACACACACACACACACACACACTAAGGTACTGATAACACAGCGCAGCATTCCTCTGGTTAACTACAACACAGTGGTTCTTAAAGTGGGGTCCGTGACCCCTAGTGGTCCTTGGGGAGGTTCCAGGGGCATCCCCAGCAAAATGTGTTAATAAAGCATCACAATCAACCATATTTTATACTTTGGCTATTGAATAATAGCTGATCTACAAGGTCACAGCGCGTCACACGCTGTGAGCTTGTGGATCAGTCAATTTTTGTACAATGTAGAATCAATTGTTTTGAAAATGTTTGAAGACAAATGTTCTCTTCTGGGGGTCCCTGGCACAAAGCCTTTTGAGATGGGGGTCTCACTGCCGAGAGGACGTGGTCGCTAAGATGCTAACTGCACAGTGACATCCGTACTGTTCAATAACACCTTCCCTCATGGGTCCACCTTTACACTCTGGGGGGTAAATTCACCAAATGTTGTTGCTGCCACTAAACCTGTTCAAATTAGACACATTAAAGTAATTCTCAAAGCATAACAAAAGGTGAAATGCAACATAAACTGTACTGCCGAGCAAATAGCGTCTCGGTGCTCCGGTGCTATTTGCATGTTATTTAAATTGGGTATATACATTGCTGCAAAATTCAACCCTTACTATGCAAATGATCCTCATCGCAAAAAGAAATCCAATTCACAAACACTAAACAGCCACACACAGAGTGAAGGTTATTAGCATCTTCAGAGATATGGTGGTAACTGAAGCGTTATTGTTTGTTGTAGGGTGGAAACCAGTGGTGTAAAGTAACTAAGTAGTACAGTACATGTACTCAAGTACTGTAAATGTTGAGGTATTTTTACTTTCTTCAGTATTTACTTTACTTTTACTTCTACCCGACTAAAATGGAAAAAAATGGAAAAAATAACCTGTGTGTCAATGGATCCAATGTAGTTACCATTTAGTCACAAGCTCTTTTAATACTTTTCATTACTTTCAAAACTAGTGAAAAAAGCTGATCTACAAGCTCACAGGCTGTGATCTTGTAGATCAGCTCTTTTCGCTACTTCTGCTGCGCAGTTATACTGTATGACAAAGTATGGCATTAATTTACAAAAAAACACACACACACACACACGTAAAAAAAATGAAATGTGGAGATACAAGGTTTCTGCCAGGCAGCGCCAACACCCAGATATACAAATGCATTGCCTTGCTGAAGTTCGTTTTGGCAGCTCTTGCACCTCAAAAATGTCTAATTAGCAGAACTTCAGTGCAAAGAGACGCCAATGAAATGGATGAATGGTCAGAAACTCAAGGGGCGCTCGTTGTTTATAATGTTTTATTTCTGCAATATGCTGGCAAATTATCATCGACGGTTTTGGCTGAGTTGAATTTAGGAGGTAGAAAAACCTCATTAATCCCTCTCTGATGGACCACGAACACAAACTGCTGGAAATGAATTCATGGAGAGAGATAGCACACATGTTGTTCATTGTGTGATTAGACTCAAATGATGTCAAAGAACGTCAGACGATGATGTAAAGCAGTGGTTCTCAACCTTTCCTGGATCAGGGCCCACTTGAAAATCTTGAAAGCATTAGCGGCACACCCGACTGACCCGCTTAAAGGGGCGTGACACCCCATGCAGGCTGATTTTGTAGTTTGTTTTCCAGTTCAGGTTAAAAACTACAGCAGATTAAAAACATGGCAGACTAGTAAACAACACACCTCCACCAAACAGATTAATAATAATGAGTGTGTTAGATTTTCATTGGTGTGTCTAGAGCCAAGGGCATGCCAATGTGCATGATATATGGTATATAGGCTCTATGCACAGCAGCCATATTATGAAGACATTCACAGGTGTTACCGCAATGATACTAATGAAGACTCTTTTCCATTCTGGTCAAACAGAGTCAGGTTGCTGATATTGTGCATGTTGACTCACTGGAAACATTGTGCTACACCAGTGGGTCTAAAATTTGGACCCTCATGGTTCCTTAAGGGGTTTCCAAATGGGGTCCATTTGGTTCCATTTGTTCACTCTCAGAGTTATGGGGGTCGTGGAAATTCAAGTATCTGAGAACCACTGTGCTACACTAAATGGAACAGAGCCTTCATTAGTATCATTGGTAACACCTATGAAGGAAGATAATATGATATGATAATATGGCTGCTGTGCATAGAGCCTATTGACACACCTAAAATCTAACACACACATTATTAATTTGATTTGGTGCAGCAGTGCTTACATCAATGTGTAGTGTACTAATAGTACACAGTGATGGCAGCCTACCATGTTTCTTTTTACCCTGCTGTAGGTTTTCACCTGAAGTGGACAACAAACAAAAAATCAGCCTATAGGGTGTCATTCCCCTTTAACCCATTTAGACCTGAAGGCGATTCTGCTAAATGTCTTCTAAATCAGAACAGTTTTCTGAAAAACGTATGTTGCTACAGTATGTCAGTGTTTTTTTTTGGTGCTCAAAAAAGGACCACTAAAGTTGTATGTATTTGGCCGCGGACCTCTATATCAAAATATTTTGTTCCAGGGATCCCCAGAAGCAAAGATTTTAGTTAAAAATGTTCGCTTAAAAACAATATATTTATTCAAAAAATTGCACACATTTTCATGATTTTTTTCACAAATAGCAGATCTACAAGCTAACAGTGCGGCACGAAGTGATGCGCATCAATCGATTGTTTTCCAGCTTGTATTGATGGAACCAATTAGTAATGCTATGTATCGGTATCACAATGAAAACAACATTTTCAAGGTTTTAAAGAACCATGTAATTTTTGTAAAACATATGATAGCTTTTAACACTGTACAACACATGTTTTTTTTATCAATACAATCTTAGTGTTTTGCCAATTATTTGGGGGCCCAATTGCAATACCCTCGCGGCCCACATTGAAAATCACTGAAAAACTGGGATCAAAGGTGTCAAAATCACCGTTCCAGCACTGTGGGTGGGAACTAACATTCAGCATTCACAGCAGAGACACATTTAATTGGGTTTAAAATAAACTCCTCAAGTCCTCAGAGAACTTGTTCGGTTTTGGCATGCCGAAAAAAGTTCTACTTTGTTTGAAGTATATGCTGCCAGCAGTCACCATCACACACTCACTCAGTTACACACACACACACACACACACACACACACACACACACACACACACACACACACACACACACACACACACACACACACACACACACACACTCTCTTGTGCATCTCCTGTAGCTCTCAACCAAATACAGCAGGATCTCGTACTGTACTCCTGAGGTCTACAGCTACAAGGAAATAATGAGGTAGCACACGCGCACACACACACGCACACCACTAAGAGATAATCAAGTTACACACAAGCACATGCGCAGAATACAATGTAACCAAACTGATAGTAAATCATGTAATGCAAGCTCCCCCGCCCCGCGCGAGTGCGCGCACGCACACACACACACACACGCACACGCACACGCACCCACACCCACACCCACACAACCACACACACACACACACACACACACACACACACACACACACACACACACACACACACACACACACACACACACACACACACACACACACACCACTCTGCAAAGAGATAAATGTCTTCCATCAATCCTACCTCCCTTGCGTTAACAGATAAGTGAAAGTGTGCTCTGCATCTTTATTTATGTGCCCTCAGCGATGCTGTTGAATTACCCATTTTAAACTTTCTACTGTAGCGGTTAAGTTGTGTGACCTCTCCACGCTTTCCACTGCCAGTTATCCCACAATCCATCCTGGCAAGGGAGGTCACTTCTGCTGCCACAACATCCTTCTGTTTCACTGCAGTTGTCTACGTGCAGTTTCCATGATGTGCGTGCGTCTATACCAGTGGTTCTCAACCTGGGGGTCGGGACCCCCAGAGGGGTCCCTGTATGACTTTTGGGGGGGTCCCCAGATGACAGTGAAGGAACAATTTAAGGACTTTTAAGACCTTTTTAATACCTAAAGAAAAGCTAAGTAAAAGACCATGAATGCATCAAAAGTAATCAACAAACTATACTATAAAAACTGGTCAAATATTGGCCACATTGTCAAATAATATAAGAAAGAGGTAAATATTGTGAAAATAGCGTTGCGAGGCGTTGTGAGCTTGTAGATCTGCTATTTTCACAATGTTTATCAGTGGAACCGAGTCAATCTAAATGTAATGCCTACAATTCCAAGTGCTTGTCAGGGTTGGGGGTCCCCAGTTCAAATATGATTATTTTGGGGGTCACAGCCTGAAAAGGTTGAGAACCACTGGTCTATACGGTAACAAGAAGAGTGTGCACTAAGGAAAAGGGGGCACCTCGATGTAAAATTGGCTATTTAGTCTAAAATGTTAAATTAAGAAATGAAATATTTGGAAAATGGTCTTAAGTAATGTAAAGTAGACTATGATTAGAACACGACTCGCCAATTAGGTCTTATAATTCCACAAATTGCTGCAAAACCTGTATTTACAATCATTTTGGGCATAAACAAGAAGTTGAAGGATAAATGTAGGTCTGATAATGATGTACTGTTTAACATTGCAAATTACAACATGATGAGTCATCATGTTGTAATTTGCAATGTTAAACCCACAATCAATCCTCCATTTCAAGGCAACACAGAAAGGGGGGAACTTTTTTCTTATTTCCACACAACTTCTTTATGCTATATTAATGACATAGTTAAATATTGAAAATGGGTGGATTTCCCCTTTAACATTAAGTTTTCTTTTTTTTTTTTTTACATTTTTGACGAAATAGCCAATTTTACATTGGGGCGCTGTGGCCAAAATGTAAGGTGTCGGGAGTGCAGAAGTGCGATGCTTGGGCTCAGGCTGGGAAGAGGAGAGCACCAGCACATCTTTACCATGGAAATGCGTGGCATACTGGTGCTGCCAGCTCAAAATGTGTTCTCCGTGGATACAAACTCTTTGAAGCGAGTTTTCATACCTGTAGACTACAGGCTTACAGTCCATGGTGTAAAAAGTCAAAACAAATGTTTTACTTAAGTAAAAGTATCAATACTGCAATGTAGAAAATACTCTGTTACAAGTACAAGTCTGGTAATCAAAATGTACTTGAGAAATGTACAAAAGTATTGGCATCAAAACTTAAAGTACCAAAAGTACAAGTACTCATTATGCAGAATGTCCCAGAAGGTATGTATAAAATGTATTACAATATTTTGAAAATCGCAGATCTACAAGCTCACAACGTGTGTAGATCGGCTATTTTCAAAAAGTCAAAGTTTAAATAGGGCTGAAGTGGTTAATGTAGGTTTTGTAATAATAATCTTCAAAGTAACTAGCAACTAAAGTTTAGTTGCAGTGGAGTAAAAGTACAATATTTGGATCTGAGATGTAGTGGAGTAGAAGTGAAAGTATAGAAAAATGGAAATACTCCAGTAAAGTATAAAAGTACCTAAAAATGGTGCTTAAGTACAGTACTTGAGTACATGTACTTTCCACCACTGCTTACAGGGTCATCTCCTGGCCTCCAACGGCTCACGTTCAAGTAGCTCCTCTCATCGAAACCCTCCATCATGTCCTCCCACTCTGCACCTGAAGACACAAAACAACAACATAAAAAAACACATCAGGCTATCCATCTGGCAATGCGTCTATAGCTTCATAAAAAGCTATTGCATTTTAAATCTCTCAGAGTATTGAAATATAAATCTATGACGTCTAAAAGATAATATCTTTTAGACCTCATAGATTTATATTTCAATACTCTGAGAGAGTCTCGTAGTCGTATATAATGTTATCATATCAATGTATGAGACATTTGTTTTAATTTCCACACTTTAAGCACAAGGACTTACTCTGGGCATGTCCTATAACAGGCGAACATTCAGGGAAAATAGTTAAAGATTAAAGAAGCACATCTAAGCTCACATTGCAACACACTGTGAGGTTGTAGATTGACTATTTTCGGTGATTCGATTTAGTGTAGAGGGAAAAAAGGAGTACAGACCCCTGGGGAACCCCAGTCAACAAAGTACATAGGGTTTAAAGATAAGGAAAACTTTATTGTCCATTAAATGTAACATTAAATGGAAATTTGCCTTAGTATATACACTGGCATCCGGTATACAAACAATAAAAACACAACTAATACATAAATACACAAATGTAATAAAATACAATATAAATCACATTCCCATAACAGGAACAGTGATCATGGGCTGTAGGGATTGGGTGGTAGGGTTATTTAAAAATGTTTTTATTTAAAATATCCACTGCAGATGAAGCACAAACAAGTTCTTGTAACCCTTCCTTTTTGCTAACGGTACTCTAAGCCAGTGGTTTTCAACCTTTTTCATATCAAGGTCCATTATTTATTCGGCATTTGAGCCACGGACCACCGCTTGATGAGATTCAGACCCAAAAGCTGTATTGATGTTGGTACCATAGGAGAGATAATAGGCAAAAATACTCATTCGTTTACATTCTCTAATTGTGTTAGACTTCTTGTAAATTAAGTAATGGATGTTTAACAATAATTTAACTCTTGAGAGCGTAAATCTTACGCTCTCAAGAGTTAAAGATCTATAAGGGTTCATTTTGTTACCAACTCTCCATCATTTTGCTGGGGACCACCTGGAACCCCCTCAAGGACCACTGGTGGTCCCCGGACCACTGGTTGAGAATCACTGCTCTAAGCCTCCTGCCTGATGGCAACAGCTCAAATGAAGAGGGTGGGTAGAGTCATCGTAAACCTGAATTGCCCTTTTGGCTATGGAGCGCTTGTGCAGTATATGTCCTGAAGTTGCAGTTGTTTATCTCCAAAGATCTTACTAGCCTGTTGACTACCTGGGTGAGCTTGCTCCTATCTCTAACTGAGCGGTTTCCATACCAGGAGACGATGTTAAGCGGCTAAGGAATAGCTCAGTGTTGTGTATGTTGAGAATGGGCGGGCGAGAGAGATAGAAAGAGAGAGACACTGAGAGATTGTGTGACAGTGAGGCTCTCAACAGGAGCAGAGAGTTAGGCTAACTGTGAAAGTATATGAGTGCAGCGGGGATTTTCTGTTTGTCCCAAATACATATTTTATCATCCCCCAAATGCCTAGTCGCGCATGCTTCAGACACCTCTTCCGTAGCAGTATACCATTCTATTCGTCTATCGTGGGATCAGACAACATAGAACTTTAACCACTTAAAGCCCATATGGTTGAGCGGAGTCCCATCAGGGCTCTATGCCAGTGTCTTTTCAGCTTTCCCCACAATATGGATGCAGGGGTCTAAGTGGTGGTTAAAGGTCTATTTTTTATCCAGGAATGTTATGGATTCCATGTGGGAAGGGGATCTAGTTTATTATCATCGCTGTCGGGTGGAATGTCCAAAATTCTAAAAAGTCAAAAGAAATAGCAGATCTACAAGCTCAAAGCGCGTTGCATCTTTTGAGCTTGTAGATTGACACTTTTTTGCTACTTTTGTGTGATTCTGTACGACGAAGTAGCATTTATTTACAAATAAAACATTAAAGAAAAGTTAAAATATGGAGATAAGAGGTTTCTGCCCAACAGCAATGTTATAAAGCTTTAAACTTCATCACCCCACAAAACTTGAGATGCTAGCCTTCTCCAGTTACGCAACAACAACATTGTGGAACACTTTACCTAAAGAGAGAGGGAGGCACTGTTTAAATCTTTAAACAACACTTAAATACATAGTTTTAACCTAGCCTTTCCATTGCACTATTTATCACAATCTGTAAGGCGTTAAATTGCATTTTATTTTCCATTAAACTTTCTTATTGATTGATTATGTGCTTTACTGTTTTGTCTATATTTTTGCTGTGTGTCCATGGAAGCACCCTGGTCTTTCTTCATGCACTATGACTACAATATCACCAATCTGGGAACCCATTCGGTAAAAAGAAAAAAATGTTCCTTTGCGATTCAGGGGCTGGAGCCAGGCTAGACAGAATGTGCTGTTAGTGGAATCTATCTTAAGAGATTACAATGGTCACAGTCAGGGACCATTCTAACCATAGAAGAGCTGTCCACACAATGGTTCTTTTAAAAGCATCTGGGGTGCCTTCAAACATTGAAGCAATAAGGGTTGAGAATGTTGAGTGCGTGCGTGCATGTATGCATGTGTACATATGTGTATATATGACTTGAGAGCACGTGTTCGTGTGTCACACAAAAGTAGTGAAAATAGTTGATGTTCAAGTTCACAAGCTTTGTAGATCTGCTATTTTCACAAGTTGTTTGAATAATGATAACGTGCATGCATCCATGCGTGCGTGCGTATGTGTGGGGGTAGAATAAAGCTCAGCAGTTCTTCATTGCATGCTGGAGTTTCCCTCATAAACACGAGAGTGGAGCTTTCAGCAGTATTTCCATACAATGACATCCCTTCACTGCATAACGACCACACGACAGCACACTAGATGAATGGGAAACCAA
Organism: Gymnoscopelus microlampas; assembly: GCF_963454915.1. Lineage (NCBI taxonomy): Eukaryota > Metazoa > Chordata > Actinopteri > Myctophiformes > Myctophidae > Gymnoscopelus > Gymnoscopelus microlampas. The sequence goes on from NC_139953.1 coordinate 37,869,237, forward strand.
TGTGCACGTGCACGCCACACACACGCACACGCACACGCACACGCACACGCACACGCACACGCACACGCACACGCACACACACACACACTGACGCATCACATGTACGCATAAAATCGTGCAATACACACCTAACTCACAGCCTCAACGATATATACCCGCAAGCATACACTAGCGAAAAATTGGCTGGGTCGTGTCAATTATATTGTAATAGAACAATATTTGTGTCAAGGGACGATGTGAATGGAAGGAACCCCCCCCCCCCTTCTTTTTATTCTGTCTTTATTCAGAACTACGACTTGCTGATGCGACAGATTGTCCAAATGGGGCCATTAGAGGAACTGGGAATCACTGTGCGTGTGCGTGTGTGTGTGTGTGTGTGTGTGTGTGTGTGTGTGTGTGTGTGTAGCAGGTTGCTAGCTCTTCCTCTGGTGGCTGTAACAGTGAAGCATTTAAAGCAGACTGCAGAGAGGGAGGGAGGGAGGGAGACAAGGAAGGGAGAAGAGAGGAAATGGCGGCAAGGAGGCAAATATAAGAAAATAATCTTTCCCCCATTCTCCTCCTATTGTGTGTGTGTGTGTGTGTGTGTGTGTGTGTGTGTGTGTGTGTGTGTGTGTGTGTGTGTGTGTGTGTGTGTGCGTGCGTGCGTGCGTGCGTGCGTGCGTGCGTGCGTGCGTGCGTGCGTGCGTGCGTGCGTGCGTGCGTGCGTGCGTGCGTGCGTGCGCGCATGTGTGCGTGCCTGTGTGCGTGCGTTCGATTTGCCTAAAAAGGTAAGTTGTAGTTTATCTGTGATGTTTTCTGGATAAATTCAGGGTTACAGGTCATCCCTTTATGGACCACAATGGCTTGGAAACAAGCCCCCTTTTTGTGTTATCGAAGTTTTGTCCTACTCTTGACTGCAGTGCAAGTACTTCCCATATCTATTTAACCCATGTCTACTTTCCCTGCTAGCTGGTACTACTGTTGCCAGCAGTGCAGCGCAGATTTTCTCTCACAACATAGGCCTAACTAAAATCAATTGCCCATTGATTATGTGTTAAACACAGAACATGAGTTTCTTCAAAAACGACACCATTACATCTACTACAACTACATAAATTATTAGGCAATCTATATCTCTGTATGATAATTAGTTCCAACTATACATTAAGTATAGTTGGGGGAAAAAAAGAAGCAATATTGCAGAAACTGAACCATGGTTAACATGGTATTAATCAATTACCTTGCATGCTTATGAATAGTTGTCTTAATTTGCATGACATATTTCCTAGTGAAATTAAATCAGGAACATTGAGGATTAAGATCATATGAAATGGCTTCTCGACACTATTTCCTTGTGAAATAGGGGATGAGTGATTCTCAGCCAATCACAGTGATGGGGCGGGCGGTGGGGACATACAGTACATGTGCATTCCCTGGCTGTCAGGTGACTGTCCCGTCCCCACTGGCTATTGATTGATTGATTGATTGAATACTTTATTAACAGTTTGCAAAAAGTACAGATGTACAGTTATACAAAAAGGATGAAAGGATAACACAAAAAGCCCTGAGGGCCTGTTTCCATTGTGGTCCTGTGTATTCATTTCATCAAGACCTATAAAGACATACTATACAAGAAATCATCAATACAAGGAGCAATAAAAGTATATGTACAGGGGTAAAATAGTGGGGGGGGGGGTCATTTCTTTTGCCATGCTAGAAGACATAGGTTTAGTTGGTACTCTTAGGTAGGGGAGTCACACTTTTTGATGTAGGGCATTCCACATCCTCATGTTTGGGCCGAATCTGGGGGGAATGAGAACAGTGGAGCTCATTGGAGCAATGACTTGCGTTGTGCACTGTTAAACAAGCCAGTGTTGAATCAAGTTTATGTTACTGCAACGCCAAGTGGGCTTACAGTAACATACATGTTTGTTCAGGTTTGTAAACAAAAATGTTCTAGTTTCTTTGGATTCAAACATATTTACAAGGAGAAGAGAAGAGAAGAGAAGAGAAGAGAGAGGAGACACACCCAGCATTCTTCCTAATGCTCCTTGTCTCTATCTCAACACCTCTCATTATGTCTTACATGGAACGACATTCAATTAAACAACCTCAGTCACATACGCTGGGCAAACTGTGTGTGTGTGTGTGTGTGTGTGTGTGTGTGTGTGTGTGTGTGTGTGTGTGTGTGTGTGTGTGTGTGTGTGTGTGTGTGTGTGGGTGGGTGGGTGGGTGGGTGTGTGTGTGTGTGTGTGTGTGTGTGTGTGTGTGTGTGTGTGTGTGTGTGTGTGTGTGTGTGTGTGTGTGTGTGTGTGTGTGTGCGGGTAATCGTTGAGGCTGTGAGTAAGTGCGTATCGAATGTTTCTATGCATACTTGTGATGATGCGTCAGTATACTGTTGTGTGTGTGTGTGTGTGTGTGTGTGTGTGTGTGTGTGTGTGTGTGTGTGTGTGTGTGTGTGTGCGTGTGCGTGCGTGCGTGCGTGTGTGCGTGCGTGTGTGTTTTGTCACTCCTCCAAATCTTATTAATTTGTTCAGACGAGACCAAATTATATTATAATCGCAAAGATATCCCCAAATCCTCCTCCCCAACACACACGTTGTCAATGGCTGTTGAGTTGTAAGTCAACTCTTCTCTGGAAATACGGTAAAGTCAGTGTTTGCATGAATCACACACATGTGTGTATCTATATCTATCTATCTACCTACCTACCTACCTACCTACCTACCTACCAACCTACCTACCTACCTATCTATCTCCATCCATATTAATATTCATTAACCATCCATCCATCCATCCATCCATCCATCCATCCATCCATCCATCCATCCATACATACATTCATCCATCACTCCTTCCCTCCCTACATCCATCCATCCATCCACCAATGTTAAACTTGGATTTGCGTTATATATTACAGTTACAGTAATATGTCAAGTAATGCATTACCACTGATGTTAGCACCCACATCTTCTATTAAACAACATAAGTATGTACCGACTCATGACGGAGTGGAAATGGCTTCTGGCCGCTAACTTGAAATTCCCTCACTAGTATCCCCATGTTTAGGTGACGTTACCTCATTGCCAGATAGTCAGTGTTCCTCCTGGCATCCATTAACGCGAGAATGTAACAACTTTAAATTACACACTAGTAAAACTGTTAAACTTGCATGTAGCCCAAAGATATATTTTAAGTTTGGTCTCCATGCGAAGCTAGCTCATTAGGCTATAACAGTAGCTGTTTAGAACTGCTTATTACGGGATTTACTGTATATGTGCGATAGACGGACGGACGGACTATTAAATGTGTGTGGTGTGCGCACGCACACGCACACACGCACGCACGCACGCGCGTGCGTGTGTGTGTGTGTGTGTGTACATGCTATACATTGTGTGTCTATCTGTGTCAGATCTAAAAGCAGACAGAGAGTTTCTCTTGGCAGAAGAAGGAGCCTTCCCTATTCCGCCTCAAAGTGCTTTTTATATTACAGGACATACATTATGTCTGCAGTCTGTCTGTCTGTATCTCTGTCTTTCTTCTCATTCACTCTTTCTCTCTTATCATCTCTCTTTACCATCGTGTTCTCTCTCTCTCTCTCTCTCTCTCTCTCTCTCGCCAGTGATGCTGTGAATGTTTTCTCTCTCTACTTGTGTGACGCTAACTTTGGCACACGGCTTTTCTCTTTGTGTGAGTGTGTGTGTATATGTGAGTGTGAGTGTGAGTGTGCGCGTGTGTGTGTGTGTGTGTGTGTGTGTGTGTGTGTGTGTGTGTGTGTGTGTGTGTGTGTGTGTGTGTGTGTGTGTGTGTGTGTGTGTGTGTGTGTGTGTGTGTGCACACGTGTGTGTGTGTGTGTGAGAGAGAGAGAGAGAGAGAGAGAGAGAGAGAGAGAGAGTGTGACAAAGAGAAAGAGAGAGAGAGAACCTGCTATTATTAAAAAATGTACAGTATCTTCAGGGCATATTTCTACTGAATCACATTTTTCTGCTTTTAATTTTTGATGAGATTGGATCAGTGTGCACGTCTGCACGTGCGTGTGCGTGTGTGTGTGTGTGTGTGTGTGTGTGTGTGTGTGTGTGTGTGTGTGTGTGTGTGTGTGTGTGTGTGCGCGTGCGTGTGTTGGGCAGCAGAGTGAGTGCAAAAGCAAACACTGCATTTGGCAGCACAGACTGGAGGCGGTGTGATCATTCATCTTGGACATAAATACAAAAACAATGTTAAGGGAAGTCAAACTTTGTCTCTGTCTCTCTCTCTCACACACACACACACACACACACACACACACACACACACACACACACACACACACACACACACACACACACACACACACACACACACACACACACACACACACACACACACACACACACACACACACACACACACACATTTAATAAGAATTCCCAGCTCCGCAGGTGTGTGTGTGTGCGTGCGTACGTGTCTGTCTGTCTGTCTGTCTGTCTGTCTGTCTGTCTGTCTGTCTGTCTGTCTGTCTGTCTGTCTGTCCGTCCATCTGTGTAGAATTGAGCTGAGGAGGAAGTGGGAAGTTGGGGGCGAAGGTGGCGGTATAGAAGAGGAAGGAACACAAGCTGTGTTTAATCCTCTTGTTAATATTCCTTTTATTCACTCTCTTGGTGAGGAGATTAAGTCCTAATAGAGCAGCTCTGAATCCCCTATTAGCACAACAACCACAATCACATCACACCCACAACTGCTGCAGCGATAATGACACCAGCAACAAGTCGACTGTACAACATCAAAGAATAGAGGAGAGTGTCAGTATTCAGGCCCAGACACGAAAGCAGCCAGCATCACATCACACAGGTCAGTGCACATGGTTGCCAGGGTTACAGCACCCATGGAGGATAGCATAGCATTGTGTCTCAGTGCCTTGCTCAAAGCCATTCTCGACGGTCAATTGCAAGCGCAGAGGATTGACCGGTCAACCTCTGTAATTAGACGACCTTGCTGCCTTCAGAGCAACCAGCCATTCTTAAGATTAGTAGTGTGTGTATTGTTGTGTAGTGTTGCTGTATTGTTGTATTGTGCTTTTTGCTTTGGCAATGTAAACGTATGTTTTCTCATGCCAATAAAGCCCTTTGAATTGAATTGAATTGTGTGTAGGACAAACACTGGGATCATGTTGGGGTGACATTCTTCCCTTCAATTTTTCTGGAGCAGAACAATGGAACTGAATGCTATAGAGTATTGTGCATTTCTAGAAAGACATGCCCATGTATAATATACACAATATACAGACAGACTGTATTTGGCTCTCAATTCACAATTGATGTATAAACACAGCCAGCTATCAAGACCAACAACAAAGAATTCACTTAATGCGGAAGCATGACTCTTTTCATGTCAATGATACCATTTCAAGTCATTGTCATCAAAAGAACGTTCTCGTTTATTTGCAGCTTTAACGGGTTGTCTGTGAAAGACAAGAAGAACGGGTACTGTGTGAAAGTGTGCTCTCTACAATAATGGGAGCCGAGCAAAGAGACTTGTACTCCCTTTGGGAGAGTCCAGGCTGCCAGGCTAATGGCTCTCATGACTCTTCCAGGGACAAGCCGGGGCCCTGTGTGAGTCGGTACGGTCCTCAATTCCATGTATTGATAGGTAATAGAAAGAGAACGGTAAATCTGCTGAGAAACAGGACGCACCCAACCGTTTCTGCAAGTGTATCAAACATAACATCCATTCCTCACAGCCACGGAATAGGAAGCAAGCCTAACCGTTTTAGTGACCTCAAGACCTGATCCTCGTGCACCATCGTCAGGACAAAATATACCTTTTGCGCTTTCTGTGTTTAAGGTCCTTTGTAGCTTTTTAATTAGGGTACTTCAATTTATTTCATTTGAAAGATTTTGTTGTTGACAAAATGTTAATCCTTCAGTGAAATTACATTATAACGTATACCCCTCAATTATTCCACTAATAATTATTGTACATTTATCTATTTTAATTTTAGTCCCACTAGTGAGAGCAAATGTCGGTCACCACTTTTGGCCCACTTTCGGTTTAAAGGGATATAGTTTACCCCCAAAATGACTTTTTTTCTAACTATTGGTCACCCTATGGAGACTTGAATGAATGGATATTTTTTTGCTTTTGTCGCATTCCTAAGCCAAGAATTTGATGACCAGCAGTGGTAGGAGACACAAAGAGTCTCCTTTGTGTCTCCTACTGGAACCGCTGCCTACCGGTCCGCTGGTCATGAAATTATTGGCTTAGGAATGTGACAAAAATAAAAAAATATTCATGCATTCAAGTCTCCATGGGGTGACTAATCGATAGATTTTTTTTGGGGGGGTGAACGATCCCTTTAAGAAGCAGCAAAGCCTCTAAAAAAAAATGCAGTTTTTTTTCGCAGACCACCAGAGGTTTGGTGGCTTAAAAGTATGATGACGATACAATCCCAACAAGGTACACCTTAGGGATGGGGACACACTGGCTTTAGACTTGGACTTGGACCTTTCACTTTGACTGGGAACATTTCACTATTGTACTGCCTGTCCAACCTACAGTATATACCACCCACACAAACACAGACACACAAAGTGTTTTTCTAAAAAGGTAGTCAGAATGACAGGTGGGTGCATGGCTTGGGGGACAGGCTTTCAGAGAAAAGCCTCTCAGGGGATGACACTCTCACTACAAATGGCTTCAGACAGCCAAAACAGCTTGTTCCCTGTCTGTGTTAAACTATTTGATTTGCTCCCTGTTTGTCGTCTCTGCTTGTTGGAAAGAAGGTGATGGTGTGTGTGTGTGTGTGTGTGTGTCTGTCTGTCTGTCTGTCTGTCTGTCTGTCTGTCTGTCTGTCTGTCACCTCCCGCTTTGTCTTCCTCTGTCCTCTCGCCTTTTGTTTTCACCTTTCCCCTCCTCTCTTTTCTCTTGTCTGTCTTTTTGTCCTGTTTAAATGCTCTCTCTCTCTCACTTTTTCTCTCTCATTTCCTGTGCACCCCCCCACTCCCTTCTTATCTCCTTCTCCCCCTGTCTTCTTGTCTCTCTCTCCCCCATCCCTCTCTCTTATCTCTCTCCTCCACTCTCTTTATCCTCATTTTACCTCCCACTTTCTATAAACTAGATTGATGGCTCAATCCAACACAGATCAAGGTGAGAATTACAATTTTCTAACACACACACACACACGCACGCACGCACGCACGCACGCACGCACACACACGCACACGCACACACACACACACACACACACACACACACACACACACACACACACACACACACACAGAAACACACGCCACACGCAGCACAGTGGGAGATGGGAGAGGCATGCATCTTGTAGCGTGACGGAGGAATGGCGAAGCTTGTCTCCGCCAGTCCATTTACAAAGAAATTATGCAATTTACACAGTGTCTAGACAGCAGGGCGCAACAACAACACCACAACCTGAATAGCAAAAAGCCCCAACAGACTATTTGAGCTTTTAAACACATGCCAAGGCAACTGCAGGTGCATAAAGCGTTACTGTACATATATATATATATATATATATATATATTATTTAACACATAACCAACCCCTGGTTGAGGGGAGTAATAAAAGCGCAGAGACAACTTAGCTGATCTGATCACGATCAGCACAAGTGAAAGTGCCTCCATACCAGTGGTGTAAAGTAACTAAGTACATTTATTTAAGTACTATACTTAAGTACAATTTTGAGGTATTTGTACTTTACTTGAGTATTTCCAACATTCAATACTTTAACTTTTTACTTTTACTTTTACTTACGCCACTACAATTACTTGAAAACTTTAGTTACTTTTCAGATATAAATTATGAGATTATGAAACATACATTAACCACTTTAGCCCTATTTTATACATAGGCTATTTTCTGCTATGTACTTTTACTTTTTACTTTAAGTATATTTTGATGCCAATACTTTTGTACTTTTACTCAAGTAACATTTTGAACACAGGCCTTTTACTTGTAACAGAGTATTTTTCATATTGTGGTATTGCTACTTTTGTACCTTTTCCACCACTGCTCCATTGCCTCCATACACTGAACAACAACAAAAACGTTGCCGCTACTGCTGTGGCAGTATGGAATTGTTCTTACCACGGTGAAAAAGCATCATGTTGCCGACCGTGGTTTACGACACTGCATCCCTTCTCAAAGTCATTGTGATAAACACAATAAAGATTTGTTTGTGTTTATAATTATGTGTCAATTCTTCAGTGAATGATGATTTTTAGTGTAGGGCTCTAAGGATTGCACAACTAAAGGCTCCACTATGGGCCACACCACTCACTAGACTTTTAGTTTTGTAGTTTGCGTCTACATTTGCACGCATGGGGGTGTGACTGCATTCCATACTGCAGAGTGCAGACTATTTACATGTATTTTACACATCACCACACTTGGTTATAAGGACGTGCATACACAACATGCACGCAAACACACGCAAACACACACCCGCGCACACACACACGCGCATCCCCCCTCCCTCCTCTTCTCTCTCTCTCTCTCTCTCTCTAACACACACCTATCCACTGAGAGTGAAGGTAATGGTGATTATTCTGCCTGGAGTGACAATATCATGAAGTCTTATTAGGGCAGCATAAATAAATCATAATACTGTGTGTGTGTGTGTGTGTGTGTGTGTGTGTGTGTGTGTGTGTGTGTGTGTGTGTGTGTGTGTGTGTGTGTGTGTGTGTGTGTGTGGGTGCGTGTTTGTGTCCGTATTCTCCGTACTTGTGAACCTTTCTCATGAAAGACGCTTGATTATCCTTTGAAAAATAAAACTTGCCATTAGTGCAGAATTTCAAAGCAACTGAATTTATAAAGGAGGAAGAAAGCTGTGTTAAAAGGGGCGAAAAAACCTGTAAACACAGTTTCTGGTGCTTTTGGGAGAAATGTTTTTAATGCAGCGCCGGCGAAGTGATTGCAAATTGCCATCTTGTGTACAGTATACAGTATGTGAGCAAGTGTTGATTTAGCTCAAAGCCATGTAACTGCCGTGTACAAGGAAATGCTGCTGAGGTTGAAACCATTTCTACCTCGGTCCTCAGCTCTTATTTAGTTTGCCAGCATTTCCCTCTCTTCGACAAATCACAACAATATATATGTCTGCTTTCTGGGCGCCGTGACTCTCCCTTGCTATTGCTTAAAACATAAGCGTCAGCTCAAATAGTGAACGTTGCTGGTACAGTTTGTGAGGAATCTATATAGCAACTGTCTCTAACAACTGCTGTGTGTAGGCTACAGCATTGAGCGTCTGGCGTCAATCTACAGGTCACTGCTTCCAATTTAATGAGACTTCTTCCTTCTTCATAAAACCACTTAATTTGGAAACTAAATGCAAACAGATTGCTGAAAGATTCTGTATGTTGTCATATACAGTATCTAACATTTTTTAATGAATTAATTTGATATTTTCAAATTTATTCTATTGTTTTTGCTGGTGAAATATGCTTGGGGATCATTTAAATGTTCATAATGCGATTCGTGGCCACTAAAATGTACGAGTGTTATACGGTAATCAGAAGTACGGAAGGCATTCCAACACGTTCTGGTTTTGAGGCAGAGAGATAGACCTGTGGCTTGGAGAGACGGAGATATTTATTTGAGATTAGTTTGGCCTGCTACTGAGAGATTTTAATAAAACAACTATTAATGGAGTAAATAGGCCTAAAGTTTGTCTTTTACAGTTGGACTGTAACAAAGAGGTCCTCCGTTACTTATCTTTGGCACTATACTTTGCACATTTATACTTATTTTTGCACAGTAACCAGTATGGATTGAATTATTAATATTTGCACAGCACATAATCTCACTTTAGTCATTTGCACAGTAAAGAAAAGACTGCCACCTTCAAACAGACTCAATTGTTGATAGGACATGGTGGAGCTACACGCCGCCATGCCACCATTTGATGTCATTTTGATACCTTTATTCACCCGGTGGGTGAATAAAGCACTTTTGATTGCACTCTACTAATGACTCTGTGCTGACTCTGTTCCAGCCCTGAACAGGGAGTTACATCACGGAACTCAGTGAATTCAACGCCAGCATGAATGGCTTTGGTGTCAAAGAAAAACATAACCTCTTGTATCACAGGCTTACCCAAATGCCGATGGTGAAACATCAACGACTAATATCAATGACTCCTCTGTTACATTCAAACAACAGCTCCCTTTTACAAGTCTGTGACTATGCTTGGTGCGACAATGTTATAACGAGTTTGAACATCGTTTATATGTGCAGTGAGCTCAAAAAGACCTGCGTCCCATAGGGCAGATTCATTTTTGTCCCAAATACATATTTTGATGTCCCCTGGATGACAGGATGTCATTAGTCTAAAGGTGGCTCTCCACCAAACTGACTACTTTAGACTACAACATCGGAAGTAAAAAAAATATTTCGGCCATCGGCACAGCAGTAGCCTGCCAGTGTTGTCAGGTCTGTAGACTAGTGCAAACATGGGATTTAGAATTCCTATTCGAGTGAAAACCAAGCAATTGTGCTTAGAGTTTTGCAGACAACGTCATTATTGTTGATGCATTAGCTTCAGGTTTTCACCATTGTGTGCACTGTTCCAGTTTTTGTGTGTTAACAATTGCATTGTTCCCTCGGTGGGAGCTGAGAAGTCATTTCCCTCTCCTCTTGTTCATGTGAGAAACCTCCTGATAGAGGGAGAAGGAAAGAGGCACAATAACTGCATTTCACATGACGGAAAAATGAATTATTCCTGTGCTGTGGATGGGAGAGCGTGTGGGTGCCCCCGCGCGCGTGCGCGCGTGTGTGTGTGTGTGTGTGTGTGTGTGCGCGTGCGTGCGTGGTGGCACTGTAGAGTGATTGGGCGTTGTGATACACAAGGCGGGCACAGTGATTGGAGCATCGATCTTGTTTCCTCGAGAGACGCGAGAGAGAACGAGAGAGAGAGAACGAGAGAGAGAGAACAAGATGGTAAAGACAGATGATAGGAGAGGAAGAGCGACAGAAACAAAGAGAGAAATGAATTAAACACTAGTAGAGAGCTAGCAGAGATGGAGCAAATGAGAGAGAGGAGCAAGAGGGGATATGAGAGAAGTTCTATTGAGAAAGTTGTTCTGCAGACAAACATGATTTATGAAAAACAACTGTGATGTTGAGAACAGAAGAAGCCATGATGGAGAGGAGAGGAGTAAACACACATGCACATAATTGGACATCATACACACACTATCAGTCAGATGGAGAGACACACAGACAGACAGACAGACAGACAGACAGACAGACAGACAGACAGACAGACAGACAGACAGACAGACAGACAGACTCTGTACTAAGTGGACCAGCAGAATGTTTCCTCTCTAGACTTCTGAAACCACAGGCACCACAAAGACCTCCTGCCAGTGACCCCGAGGGTGGAACACACACACACACACACACACACACACACACACACACACACACACACACACACACACACACACACACACACACACACACACACACACACACACACACACACACACACACACACACACACACAGGGGAATACAAGCACACCAAAACCATCCCACTTCAGAAGCTCTGCACTCCCGGAAATATCCTCCGTGTTCATTTAATACTGAGAGAGTAATAATTGACCCATAAGGGGGTTAAATTAAGATACACGACTTTTGAAGTGGTCTCTGTGTCCCTGTGTGTGTGTGTGTGTGTGTGTGTGTGTGTGTGTGTGTGTGTGTGTGTGTGTGTGTGTGTGTGTGTGTGTGTGTGTGTGTGTGTGTGTGTGTGTGTGCGTGCACGTGCGTGCGCGTGCGTGCGTGCGCGTGCGTGCGTGCGTGTGTGAGTGTGTGTGTTTGTGTGCATTGGGTGGGTTAGGGAATGGGAATGTTTTCCATTGTACATGAAGTAGTGGTTCTAGGTAAACGGGAACACAGACTAATCCTTGATGGAATGGAAATTCAGCATTAGCATGTCAATAGACAGTTTAATAGTACCCACTAACACATCCTGTATGCTGGAAACACTGTTCTTCGACAACTACAGTTCAGTGGTTCTCAAAATAGCAGATATACAAGCAGATAAACAAGCTCACAGTACGTCACTTTATGCTGTACTCTGGGGGTCTCTGGCACAAAACATTTTCAGATGGGGGGTCCACGGGTATATATATATATATTAATTTGGGAGTCCTTGGCATGAAAAAGTTTGAGAACTACTGATTTAGAGGGCATTTGTTGAGTCAATGAATGGGTTGAAATGTGTTACATTCACACACCGACAACAGAGCCAACCATGCCAGCCTGCTCATCAGGAGCATTTAGGGTTCAGTGCCTTGCTTTAGTGTTTCCTTTTCCAGGTTTTAATCAGGCCCTATTTTATACTATTTTACAACACATATATCACGCATATCACGTGCAACACTTTGTGAGCTTGTAGATTTTAGATATTTTTTAAAAGTTTTGAAAAAATGTTAAACAAATATATATTATAGTCACATTAACGATATTGAGGGTATTGTCCATATCACCCAGCCCCTAATACTAAGCCAGGAGGAAGCGGGGAATCAAACCGCTCTACCTCCTGAGCCACAGCGGGCGCCCATGCACTGAAACATGCATAGATAGAATTTTAGATTTTTTGAATATTTACTTGCTCTCTATTCTGCGGTGAGAGTTAGAATGAATGCAGGAGCAGAATACATTTCGTTCATAAATCACCATTTACAAGCAGGCAGCAGTAACAGTGCAAGGATATGGGCTAGAGCCATATATATATATATATATATATATATATATATAATATGATTCCACAATAGAATAGGAGATATAGACAACATATGCTGTGTGATGCCTCACTGCAAGACCATTTACTTTGTACACAGAATGTACGACAGCAGTGCAGAACCCTTCATCTAGTATTTAGACCTGGAATACCAATACTTTACTATACTTTTCAATCCGGGAACCCTTTTTGGTGTAGCTTTTAGAATCGGCCTCAGGTCTAAATGGGTTAACAATCATCTAGTCAAACAATTACAGACAAATGGAGATGCTATGAACAAACTGCACAGTGTACAATTTTGCATAGAATGCATTAAAGAAAATATATCCAGAGTTGCATGTTCTCTGCAAGATGTGCATGCACATGCATAAAACAGTGAACAATTGTGCAGTCTGTAAAAGCATACGCCCATAGATGCAACAAAATAGGTGCAATATTCACACTCAGAGTAAATAAATAGTGATGCTTAAACCCTATATACTTCATTAACCAGAGTCCGCCAGGGTTCTACAATATACTCGGCTCCCTCCTTTTTCCCTCTACACCAAACAACTTTTCAAGTTGTTAATCATAAGTAGAGGGACATACTGAAGTTAAAATACACAAAGCAGGTGATGGGTGGGTCCTCCAGTCTGTCCATACCTGCCCACAGATTAACATCACTTCAACAGGGTGTGCGCAGGATTAATTTGGAAAGCCTGCAGCGAGTTTATCCATCGCCTCCTATCGCATGTTTAAAACTACTGTATGCACATGTTTGCTGCCATCATGCTGGCAATATTACGCAGTAAATCAACAAGAAGGATGTTAACATACACAAACACATGCACATAAATTCACATGATCACATTTCATGCAGGTGTTACATTCATGAAAATGGCCATGCCAGCACTATTTCACCTCACTAAGATTAAAGGAAGGGGTATGTATTCTGCAATATAGATGCAATATAGATTTCCCTGCCAGGAATCCCCCCCCCCACGTATGAAAACTGTTATGCCAGCTTTATTCTGCAATATATGCCAGGAAATTCCCCTCGCCTTTCTCAGACCAGGTGAGTGTTGCAGACTCTACACCAACTCCAAACGCCAGCTCTATTTGACCACACATTCCATCGTTGAAAGATATGGTACCATTCTACTGCACCAACTTCACAATCAGCTACGCAACTCAACACATACACATACATTTCTCTGAACCTTTCACAAAACAAATTCTTCAGTACTGAAATGCAGTGTTAATTTTGTTGACTATAAGACTAAGACTAAAAGACTAAGATTTTGATATTTAGTCGACTAAGACTAGTCACTAGACTAAGACTAAACAATTTCAGATTACTAAAATAGGACTAAAACTAAATGGTGTGTTATTCAAAAGACTAAGACTAAGACTGAATCAGAATTTGCTGTCAAAATTAACACTAGGTCAGTTAACTTTTTTTTCGCAGGAATATAGCAGATCGACAAGCTTACAACGCCTCGCAGCATTGTAAGCTTGTCGCTTGCCTATTCTCAGCAAAAGCAGCTTTCCCCACAATAAATTAAAACAGAAAAGACACTAGTATAGAGCACCATATGGGGTTTAAGTGGTTAATGTCCTGTTGAGTAATGCACCTTCTGGCCATCATTTGGAGTGTTGGATAAAGAACTTATAGCAGCAGAGTGCCTCCCTAATGAAAAGCAGGTGCGGGTGGAGAAACATGATCTATGGGGAATCACACAGGTGATATAGGCCTACAGTATATTCATAAGGGGTTGCCTAACTGTATATCATCACGTAATACATTTGCATCTGACAGGAAGTAATTATAATTCAACTTTTAGGGACTTTGGACATAAAAATACCCAAAAAGTGATAGGTAGGCTATACAGTAGGTAGCCTACAGTATGTCCTCATTATGACCAGGGGGTATACTATACTAAAAGCTTGAAATATCAACTGTTCTACTGGCTTCCTTTAAAACAACCCTAAAAAAAAATCACCTTTCAGGAGGCCAATGGGGGAGGTAGTTATCACTTCTCACATGCGACCCCCCCCCCCTCCCTTTCTTTACCCCCACGGGGTTCCTACTGTGTACATAGTGTTTTATATTTGTGATGACATTGAATGTTTGGTGCAATTTTTTATATGTTGATGAATTAAATACCTATAAGAATAGGACCCCCAATATGGAAAGAAGACCGCAAGGACTTTTTTTTTGTGTTATCCTTTTAGACAAAGTGTTTGACTGTACTCGTGCTGTTTTTTACATTTCTGTCTAAATAAACTAATCAATCAATCAAAAAATCATTCCAAACTGTCTGTCTCCTGACAGTTCAGTCAGTGGCAGTGCCCTGGGACTTCTGAGTGCGTCGCCAGGAGGTGGCGCTGCATCCATTCCCGCTTGTACCACTACACTACATACGCACAACAAACAGGTAGAGTGTGTCTGCCCCGCTCTTTAACCAACCCACCCTGTACTGTACGGTAACACTGATATAGATCTCGGTCAGTGTAGTTACAGTAGGCTGCTGCTGCTGCTCTGCTCTTTCCAAACAAACACACACTCACACACACGCGCGCGCGAGCGCACACACGCGCACACAGACTCAAGTGGGGAGAAGGAGAGAAAGGACGGAGAACAGGAGCTCTCTCTCCCCTCTCTCTCTCATTAAGCAGAGGGATAAAGCTCGTAGTTACCGTCAGCTGCTGGACTGGACGGACCCGCCGACACACTTTGTTTTCCTCACAACACACAATGTGTCTCTCATAAGGTTCTTCTTTTCTTTCTACGCGGATATTTAACGCGGTGGTGACATTCACACACACAGGGGCAATGCTGCGCCGGCGGCGGCTGTTTCTTCTCCTCGTTGTGACAGTAGAATGAAGCGGCTGTGTCGGAAGCTGGCGGTGGGCGCCGTGGTGCTGGTGTGGCTGGGAGCGCTGGTTTACCTGCTGGTGCTCAGCCGGAGGAAGCTGCCCGAGCTGCTCCTAGCCGGAGGAGGCGGGAGAGGAGGTGGAGGAGGAGAGACCGCCGCACACAACCAGGTACAAGTCTATGGTTTATCACACTCACCTCCTTCTATCTCTCTGCTGTTCAGAGCTGCTGCGTTCGCTTCCCGCGTTTGCGCGTCTTACTTGTTTATCACACTCACCTCCTTCTATCTCTCTGCTGTTCAGAGCCGCTTCATTTGGTATACTGTACTGGGGAATTTGTAGATCTGCTATGGTCAAAAAGATTTTAATACATTTTAGACATCTTTTTTTGACGTATGATAACATAATGAGCACTTTTACTTTTGGTAACTTTAATTATATTTTGATGCCAAAAAAATACTTTTGCTCAATTTTGATTTAATACCGGACTCTATTAATATTTGAGTGTTTCTTGCATCGCACAAGTAAAACATTAATTGAGTACTTCTTCCATCACTATGTCATAAAGTTAAATTAATGTGGTGACGCGAGGTTGATCTGTATCTGACTTGCTTCAGCCAAAAAAAGTAGCCAATTCAATGGGTGCAACTCACGCTGGCGTCAGACAACTGAATTCGCTACTTTAGTTTTTCTGCTGAAGCAAAGTCATATACAGATGTAAATTCATGACATGAAACACGCAGGCTCTCTCTCTCTCTCTCTCTCTCTCTCTCTCTCTCTCTCTCTCTCTCTCTCTCTCTCTCTCTCTCTCTCTCTCTCTCGCACACACGCACGCACACACATGCACCCACAAACATCATCGTTCACTTGCATCCTCACAGGTCCGATAAGGAGTTCCTACTGTGTGTCGAGTTTGGCTTTGCATCATGGCAAAAGTAATCGAAAACTCACTTCATCTTTATTAATTGTGTTGTATCTGTTTTACATGATAGATTAAGTGTTAAACAGTGGATGTTGGCAGGTTTAATGCAAGACAGGGCAAGTTTATTTGTACAGCACATTTCAACAGAAAAGGGAATTGAATGTGTTTTATATAAACCATTAAGTAGTGAGAGTGAGATATTAAGACAGACAGAGCATTAGGAATGCATGTAACTTAATATAAAAGGATATTTCTAGTCCTAGTAGGCTATAGCCCAACTACTTGCTATTAGGTATAAAGTGAAGTAAAAACTGACGTCCAAGAGATGAATTTTCATGCCCTGTTGGACTTGTCATGTGTGGACTTGCTGGATTGGCTGTGTGCTTCTTTAAGTGAACAGTTGAACTTGAGCTCAATCAGCTGTGGCTTGTTAGAGCTGTGGCTCCCAAACTTTTTAGCTCAAGAAAGACCCAAGAGAGAAATGAGACGTTTGCCCGGGACCCAAACTAGTGAAAATAGCAGATCTACAAGCTCACAACGCGTCACTTCGCGCCGTGTTACAGAGCTTGTGGATCTGTTATTTCCACTACTTCAAACATATATATATTAAAAAAATGAAATGTTATGGATTTATTAGATTTTTGTGATCGCCTCTCTTGCATACAGTACACTACAGGACAGGTGTGAAGACTGTTGTTGACCTACTGTGCATACTGTATTGACAGCATGATGATGGCAGTAAACGTGTGCATAGTGTTTAAAGGTGCAATAATAACATATAAATGCCAAATGCCTAAACTCGCTGCAGGCTGTCCAAATTAATCTTGCACACACCCTGTTAAAGTGGTGTTAATCTGTGGGCAGGTATGGACAGACCATGTACAGTAGGCCTACTGGGGGATTCAAGTGCTTTCTGTTCTGTATATTATTTTATGTAAACATGTACCTCTTATCTTTCTAATATGATTGATTAACACAAATCACAGTGAGATTATATCACACTATTCTTTCAAAATGTGTCTTTTCATTTCATAGACCATTGGTTCTCAAAGTGGGGTCCGGGGACCCCCAGGGGTCCTTGAGGGAGTTCCAGGGGGTCCCCAGCTAAATGATAGATTAGGCACCAAATGGACCCTTATTGGTCTGTAACTCTGAGAGTGTACAAATGGAACCAAATAGACCCTAACGGGTCCATTTGGTTCCATTTGTACACTCTCAGAGTTAAATTGACATAGATTTTACAATATAAATTGCGGTCCAAGTGATAGAAATGCCATTAAATGGGGTCTGTAGCCCTAATGCATGTCAAACTGGGGGTCCTTGAAATTAAAATGGTTGAGAATCACTGCTAAAGCCGTAAAAAATCTTCTCTTATGGGGGTCCCTGGCATATCTTTCGAAATGGGGGTCCGCGGGCTAATAAGTGTCAATTTGGGGGTACTTGACATGACAAAGTTTGAGAACCACTGTCATAGACTACTGACCATAAATATTTATATGACACATTTACTATGAATGAAAAGATTTGGGCATACTCATTTACTGTGAGTATGTGTGAATAATGAGGGTCTGAGATGGCACCAATACTACAGTAGGCTATTGGTGCAGCCCTACTTATAGCATTATCACATGCACAAGTCAGAGATGGTTGCACATGTTCTGCATTCACGCAGCCACATATTTTCCACTTACATTAATAACTGCACCTATTTTTGTTGCATCTATGGACGCGTCTTTTTACAGACTGCACAATTGTCCACTCTCTGTGAATGCATATCTTGTAGAGAACATTGCAACTGTGGCTATATGTGTATGCATACTATGCAAAATTGTACACTACCTGTACATTTTGTTCAAGGCATCTACATTCATCTGTAATTGTTTGCATACAAGATTAAAGGGATAGTTCACCCCCAAAATGACTTTTTTTCCTATCGATTAGTCACCCCATGGAAACTTGAATTCATGGATATTTTTTTGTTTTTTGTCGCATTCCTAATAATTTGATGACCGGCAGCGGTTCCGGTATAGGAGACACAAAGAGTCTCCTTTGTGTCTCCTACCGGAACCGCTGCCTACCGGTCAGCTGCCACTGGTCATCAAATTATTGGCGTAGGAATGTGACAAAAACAAAAAAAATATCAATGATTTCAAGTCTCCATGGGTTGACTAATCGATAGGAAAAAAGTCATTTTGGGGGTGAACTATCCCTTTAAAGGTTCTGTTCTGCAGTCGTACATTCAGTGTAGTTTACACAAAGTAAATGATACTTTAGTGAGGTGTCACACAGCATATGTTGTCTGATTCTCCTATTTCTCTGGTGGGAATCATAGTTATGATAAGATGTGACCACTATGGCCCTGTACCCCTGCTCCTTGCACTGTGTTGCCTGCTTGTAAATGGTGATTTATGAACCGAAATGTATTCTGCGCCTGCATTCCTTCGTCTAACTCACCACAGATATAGAGAGCAAGTACATTCTCCAATTCTATCTATGCATGTTTCAATGTGCGGGGGCGGGCTGCAGTGGCTCAGGAGGTAGAGCAGCCGTCACCCTGTTTGATCCCCGGTTCCTCCTGACTTATGAGTATTGAAGTGTCCTTGAGCAAGACACTGAATTGAATGAGCAGGTTTGTGCCTTCTCTTGCATTGGTTGCCTCCGCCGTCGTTGTGCGAATGTAACACACACTGTAAAGCACTTTGTATAAAGGCGCTATAGAAATGCAGGCCTATTACCATTTTATTAGCCTCATAGCATTTTGCCTATCTCACTTTTTGGTAAAATTGACATTTTTGCCTATAGCTCTACTCTCCTAACACTGCTGCATCATTGTGCCTTATTGCCTTTGCTTGTTACATTCCAAAATGACTTAGGTAGAAAGTGATTTTAAGTCAATGTTTTGACTTAGGCAGAGATTATTTTGAATGTAATGTAATGCTGTAAACACACATTCAGATAGGCTGAGGACATAGGCAACAAGGCAGTGTTAGGAGAGTAGAGTTAGGCAGACATAAATAAAGGCAGATAAACATGACTTAGGAACATTTTGTTTTTAACTTTCTGCCTAAGTCATCTTGGTGACTTAAGCTTTTTTTTCATGCGAATAATACGTTTTTTTTTAAAACCTTATAAAGTCAGTGCAAGCTGGAGCGAAAAAGCGAAGCGAAAAAGTGTCTTTTAATTATTCGGAAAGAGTCCGAATTTTGTGTATATTCGCCGGTGTGTAATGACCTTTAGGCATAAAGTGTTTTTTTCGTTTTGTCTCTCCTGAAAACCTTAACAATTTTAGCAATTATGCTATGAGACTAACGATTTGAAGGTTATGCTACAAAATGGTTTGTTTTTAGGAACCTGTCCTCTTCAACTAGGCCCATATGAACTGTTAGTTGTCCAATAACAGTGTTTCCAGCATACAGGATGTGTTAGTGGGTTACTAAACTGTTGTTAAACTGTCTATTGACATGCTAATGCTGAATTTCCATTCCATCAAGGATTAGTCCACGTTCCTGTTTACCTAGAACCACTACTTCATGTACAATGGAAAACATTCCCACGCACAAACACGTACGCACACGTCTCACACACACACACACACACACACATATGCACGCACACACATGTGCACAGGGCGTGCACACACGCACGCACGCACCGAAATAGAATGTGAAAACATAACCTCATCTGCATGTGCAAACAAGGTCCCTCACTCACAAGCACAGAGACACTGTGCATGCACGTGTGCACACGTGCACGTGTGTGAGTGTTATTATGAACACGGTGGATATTCCAGACTGTGCGTGTGTGTGTGTGTGTGTGTGTGTGTGTGTGTGTGTGTGTGTGTGTGTGTGTGTGTGTGTGTGTGTGTGTGTGTGTGTGTGTGTGTGTGTGTGTGTGTGTGTGTGTGTGTGTGTGTGTGTGTGTGTGTGTGTGTGTGTGTGTGTGTGTGTGGGGTGTGTGTGTCTCTCTCTCTCTCTCTCTCTCTCTCTCTCTCTCTCTCTCTCTCTCTCTCTCTCTCTCTCTCTCTCTCTCTCTGCTGGTCTACTTAATAGATACTCTGTCTGTCTGTCTCTCCATCTGACTGATAGTGTGTGTATGTCCAATTATGTGCATGTGTGTTTACTCCTCTCCTCTCCATCATGGCTTCTTCTGTTCTCAACATCACAGTTGTTTTTCATAAATCATGTTTGTCTGCAGAACAACTTTCTCAATAGAACTTCTCTCATATCCCCTCTTGCTCCTCCTCTCTCTCATTTGCTCCTTCTCTGCTCACTCTCTACTAGTGCTTAATTCATTTCTCTCTTTGTTTCTGTCGCTCTTCCTCTCCTATCATCTGTCTTTACCATCTTGTTCTCTCTCGTTCTCTCTCTCTCTCGTTCTCGTTCTCTCTCTCTCTCTCTCTCTCTCTCGTCTCTCGAGGAAACAAGATCGATGCTCCAATCACTGTTCCCGCCTTGTGTATCACAACGCCCAATCACTCTACAGTGCCACCACACACACACACACACACACACACACACACACACACACACACACACACACACACACACACACACACACACACACACACGCACACACGTATGGGGGCACCCACACGCTCTCCCATCCACAGCACAGGAATAATTCATTTTTCCGTCGTGTGAAATGCAGTTATTGTGCCTCTTTCCTTCTCCCTCTATCAGGAGGTTTCTCACATGAACAAGAGGAGAGGGAAATGACTTCTCAGCTCCCACCGAGGGAACAATGCAATTGTTAACACACAAAAACTGGAACAGTGCACACAATGGTGAAAACCTGAAGCTAATGCATCAACAATAATGACGTTGTCTGCAAAACTATACGCACAATTCCTCTGTTTTCACTCAAATGCCAATTGTAAATCCCATGTTTGTACGACTATACACACTGACTGGTCCCTAGGCACCACACCCTGATGATCAATGGGTTTATCTGATCCACAACTACACGCCTGCTCAAACTCAGTTGTTTGTCTTGAGAAAGGCAGCTATATTTTAAACGGCGTTTAAACAATTGATATTGAGTCGTACAGGCAGGATGCCCCCCCCCCCCCACACACACACACACACACACACACACACACACACACACACACACACACACACACACACACACACACACACTCACACTCTGTCAATGTGTCCATGAGCAAGATACTTAACCGCTGACAGCTCCCCAGGTGCTGTATTAATAGTACCCCTGTGCTCCTAATAGTTAAGACAAATGTCACGTATGTGCTAATCTCTCAAGAACAGATTCCGAGCTGCACTACTGCATCTGTCGGGAGGGCCATTCAGAACGTGTGAGCATTGGCCTACAAGTGGGCAGGCCTGGTCCCAGAGGATGGCGTTTTTTACTTTTTGTTTTGACGATGGGTTCCCAGATTGCGTATGTGCAAATTCAGTGACAATATGCATGCACATACTGTACACATTTGCCTATTTTTGGCTAAATATAGACCCCCGAGAAACTCCAGTCAGCAAAGTATATCATGTAAGTGGATAACTGCATAGACAAAATCTACATTTTGATTCATTCAATGTATTTATATATTTATTTGAATTTGTAATGCACACATGACAAATTAACAGTGGTAAAATTAATACAAACTCACAAAGCAAAAAGTAGAAATGGTAGATAAATGACAACAAGCACAATCTTTCATTTCATTCAATCTGGTGGACTAAATATTCCAAATGAAGTGTTTTTTTTTTACAGGAGGGATTTTAGGATTATACAATCATTAAATTGGAAGCAGTGACCTGTAGATTGATGCTAGACACTTAATGCTGTACACACAGCAGTTGCTAGACAAACTCCTTTACCAGCAACGTTCACTATTTGAGCTGACGCTTATGTTTTAAGCAATAGCAAGGGTGAGAGTCACGGCGCCTAGACAGCAGACATAAAAATATATATGTTGTTGTGATTTGTCGTCTACAAGAGAGGGAAATGCTGGGAAACTAAATAAGAGCTGAGGAGCGAGATAGAAATGGTTTCAACCTCAGCAGCATTTGCTTGTACACGGCAGTTACATGGCTTTGAGCTAAATCAACACTTGCTCACATATACTGTACACAAGATGGCAATTTGTAATCAGTTCGCCGGTGCTGCATTAAAAACATTTCTCCCAAAAGCACCAGAAACTGGGTTTGCCTAAGAAAAATATTTATTTATTTTTTTACACAGCGTTTCTTCCCTCATAAATGATTCAGTTGCTATTTATGAAGACCAAAATATTCAGCACCGATGTTTTTCAAAAGGATAATCGAGCATCTTTGATGCAAAGGAACACTGCCACCTGTGTGTGTGTGTGTGTGTGTGTGTGTGTGTGTGTGTGTGTGTGTGTGTGCACACGCACACGCACACGCACACACACACACACACACACACACACACACACACACACACACAGTATTATGATTTATTGATCCTGCTCTAATAAGGCTGGATGATGTCGACGCTCCAGGCAGAATAATCACCTTCCTACAATCTTCTCTGTGTGTGTGTGTGTGTGTGTGTGTGTGTGTGTGTGTGTGTGTGTGTGTGTGTGTGTGTGTGTGTGTGTGGTAATTTGTAATCAGTTGATGTGTGTGTGTGTGTGTGTGTGTGTGTGTGTGTGTGTGTGCGTGTGTGTGCCTGCAATTCCTGCATGCATGCATATGGATGTCCTCGTATCAGTGTGTGGGGATGTGTAAAATAGGGGTCAGACGATTATCGAAACGGCCAATTATCGATATTCATAATTTATATAATTTTTTATTAATATCAAAATTGATTTTTTGTCAGACAAAAAAAACCTCTGTCGATGTTTATGAGACGTTGTGATGCATCGTGAGAAATCTGTTTGATTACATATCCATATGGAAAAACAGTCACTGATCGCACAGTATTCTTCATTGTTGTAGTTGTCCCATACATCATTGTGCTTATGCTTAGATGTACATTTCTCGAGTTGAAATTAAAAACGTATTGATTTCTAGAGCATGCTCACAGCGCATCGCATCCACAATGCATTGTGAGCTTTTAGATTGTAAGGCTATTTTCGGCACGTGACATATCATACGACGGAGCATACATTATTAATAAGCATTAAACTGTTTTGTCTCCTTGCAAATCTTTGGTCTGAAATAAGCTTTTGAGACCTGTTGTTAGTGGGGCAGAAACAAAAACAACTGACTGTAAAGATCCATTTTATTACATTCAGATATGCTGTTTGATGCTCGGGTGTTTATCACAAACCCCGTAGCCTCATTTATGAATTCAAGTTCTCAATTCTCAGCCGTAAAGTCTACTCCACCACAAGCAGCAGTTTCAGTGGTGGAAAGAGAGTTCTTCACCTTTTCAAAAAAACTGACCCGAACCCGAGTGGACCTGTGACAATTTGATCCGATTCCGAGCCGTTCCGACTCTTTTTCTTCTTCTTCCAGAACCGGACCCTAATTGGCTCTGTAAAATTTGTTCCGAGATCCAATTATTTCCGAGATTCAGAGACAGACCCGACCCAGACACCCCTTCAAAAAAGCGCACAACAAAAATAAATTAAATATTATTATTTTTTTCAATTTTTTTTTTTTTTTTTTTTTTAATTTTTTGATAATTTCAACCCTTTTCGAATTTCGAACAGATTAGGAGCTAAAAATGTTCAAAGATTTGCTGCTCCATTCACTTCAATGTTAAAATTCAAACGGACAAACAATTTACATTGTTTTTTGGTTTAAAACTACTGGTTCTGAGCTATATTCAAACATCAGACAACACATGTTAACGAGGTCAAAATGACCTCGTTGACATTTGTGAAACCACACCTGAATCTCATCTGTGATTAGAAACCATCTGGGGAGCAATCATACTGGAGGAAAAAAATCTGTGGCTACGCGAACAGGTACCAAAATCATGGCAAAACCCTGGCAGAGGCTACAGACTGTTCTGAAAAAACTCTGGCAGTCAATGTGTTAATTTAATATGCGTGACAAAAGGTTTTCTTTGTAAATAAATGTGGACTTTATGAAATAATAGCAGACCTACTATTGACTAATGACCATTTCATGATCAAAGCTTTGCTTTCACCTCGTCAGAGGAATCCATGATTTGCACACCAGTGTTTTCAAATCAGCCTGGCAGCTGGCTTGCCTTGCAGTATGGTGGTGTGCATGCATTGCGTAGCTCGACTTGTTTTTTTTGCGCTGCAGTAATCTGATCTTAAACCAGCCTAAAACATCACGCAAGATGCACAGCCTTTCATGTCGCTGCTGCACTAATCTGATCCTAGGTCTGTCTAAAACATCACACATAAGTTAAACAGCGCTTCATTGCGCACACACACAGTACTACGGGTCTTCTTGTATCCACTATCACACATAATGATAGACAAGGCCCGAGTGATTATGATAAAACACGGATCCGACCCGTGCGGGTCTCGGGTCCTGTCGGGTAGTTTCGGAATCGGGGGTCCCGTGAAGAGCTCTAGTGGAAAGTAACTAAGTACATGTACTCAAGTACTGTACTTACATACAATTTTGAGGTACTTTTACTTTATTGGAGTATTTCCATTTTTCAGTACTCCACAAAACCTCAGAGGCAAATATTGTACTTTTTACTCCACCACAATTTTTTGAAAACTTTATTTTTGATTATTATTTCAAAACATCGTCCTATTTAAAATAGCCGATTTACAAGCTCACAACTTGTAGATCTGCCATTTTCAAAAGATGTTTTTATACATTTTAGACATATGATAACTTGCAAGTAAAACATTTGAGTACTTTTTCCACCACATGCAGCAGTTTGGAGGTCGGGTTTCTGCAATGTTTGTTGACATGTTGAGTTTCCTTCCTCGGGGAGATCATTCAGCGCACAGAGGCACTTTCACTTGTGCTGATCGGTCAGCTAGCCGTATCAGCCTTAGGGCTGATAACTGTTATTGCACTCTCTGTGCTTTTATCGCTCCCCTCACCCAGGGCAAATATACGGGTAGGTAGTTATGTGTTAACCCATTAAGACTGGGAACTTATCTGTGTCATTTTAGAGTTCTTTGGCCATTCGCGCTCGGTGCTGCGCTATGAGCTTGTTGATCTGCTATTTTTGTAACTAAATCATTTGTAACTAAAATCTTTGCTTCTGGAACACATCTTTTGAGATGGGGGGGGTCCACGGCCCAAATACATGTAATTTTGGGTGGTCCTTGACATGTAAAAGTTTGAGAACACTGATTATAGCAACTTTAAAACTGTTAGGATTTAGAAGACATCGGCCTCGGGTCTTAATGTGTTAAAGGGGAATACCACTCATTTTCAACATTGAACTATGTCTTTAATACACCCTGGCTGAGGGGGCAGAGCCAAAAGTACACCCTGCGTATGTCACTGATCACATGACCTCAATCAATTATCCATTTCTAGGCAACATAGAGGGGGGGGGGACTTTTTTCTTATTTCCACACAACAGCTATAAGGTGTATTAAATACATAGTTCAATGTTGAAAATGAGTGGTATTCCCCTTTAAGTACCGTATAAGGCCTTACACCCAGACAGACACACGGCTGCGGTTGTCTTATCATATGTTTCAAAGCTCACGTACTGTAGTCTGTGTAGGGCTTTTGCTATTCATGTTGTGTTTTTGTGCCCTGCTGTCTAGACGGTGTATAAATGGCATACTTTTTTTTTATAAATGGACTGTCAGAGAAAGCTTCGCCACTCACCGTCACGCTACAAGAAATGAATACCTCTCCCACCTTGCTGCGTGTCACATGCGTGTGTGTGTGTGTGTGTGTGTGTGTGTGTGTGTGTGTGTGTGTGTGTGTGTGTGTGTGTGTGTGTGTGTGTGTGTGTGTGTGTGTGTGTGTGTGTGTGTGTGTTAGAAATGTGTATAATTCTCACCTTGATTTGTGTTGGATTGAGCCATCAATCGCCTTTATAGAGTCGGAGGTAAAACGAGGATAAAGAGAGTGGAGGAGAGAGATAAGAGAGAGGGATGGGGGAGAGAGAGAGACAAGAAGACAGGGGAAGAAGGAGATAAGAGGGTGGGGGGGGGGGGTGCACAGGAAATGAGAGAGAAACAGTGAGGGGGAAAGAGAGAGAGAGAGAGAGAGAGAGCGTAAACAAGACAAAAAGACAGATGAGAAAGGGAGAGAGCAAAAGAGGACAGGGGAGAGGAAGACAGAGAAATGACACTAAGAGAGAGAGGGAGAGAGAGAGAGAGAATGGACACAACATGGGAGAAGAGAAGGTAAAGCTAAGTGGAATGTGTGATAAATTGAGAAAGACAGACATAAAAAAAAGTGCAGGAGAGAGATACAGAGAGACAGACAGAGAGAGAGAGAGATAGAGAAGCAATTCCTACTCCCCCAGCCCCCCCACCCTGGCCCAACACACACACACACACACACACACACACACACACACACACACACACACACACACACACACACACACACACACACACACACACACACACACACACACACACACACACACACCCCACCGCTCACTCGCACACACACAAACACACACCACCTCTTTGCAACAAGCAGAGACGACAAACAGGGAGCAAATCAAATGGTTTAACAGAGACAGGGAACAAGCTGTTTTGGCTGTCTGAAGCCATTTGTAGTGAGAGTGTCATCCCTGGAGAGGCTTTTCTCTGAGAGCCTGTCCCCCTCCCTGCACAGACACGCCTCACCGGCCCCCCCACTGTCCCCCCTGTCCCCCACCTGTCATTCTCACTACCTTTTTAGAAAAACACTTTGTGTGTCTGTGTTTTTGTGTGTGTTTTTTTGGGTGGTATATACTGTAGGTTGGACAGGCAGTACAATAGTGAAATATTCCCGTGCAAGTGAAAGGTCACATGTTCAATAATCTATAGCCAGTGTGTCCCCATCCCTAAGGTTCACTTTACTGGGATTGTGCTGCTCCTTAACTCTTCGACTGTCACAAAATAAAACATTGTTTTCCACGCCACAAAATTGTCCGGTCGTGGTAAACCGTTGCCTAGTTGTGGCCAGTTGAGCGTGGCTTGTTTTTGCCATAAAGCAACAGGAACGGAGATAAAGCCATTTGTAACAGAAAGTAAACGAGCTGCTTTTAAAAAAAAACATAATTTCCGCTTCTGTCCTTCTCTCCCAGTGAAGGCATCATTCATAGGCTAGCGAAAAACGCCATGTGGTGGAAAACCACTGAAAACAAATCGCGCCAAACTCGTCAGTGGCAGGCTGTCTGCACCAAGAAGGATGACGAGTTTAACGATAATAACTAGTGATGTGAGCATCCACACTGGAGAACGATAAAGTTATGTAAACATGTTGATTGTGAGTGATGTGTTCCAAGAGGGAGTAGAGAGAGATGCAAGCGGAAAGTGCGAGAAAATAAGAAGGAACAAGACAAACATAAAACGTGTCGTAGAGAGAGAGAGCGAGAAGCAGTTACTCCTCCCAAAATCCATCCATTTACAGGGTAGAAATAAATATATACATATACAGTACAGATAACGTATGTGAAAGCATAAGCGTATATGTATATACATGATTTTTAGAACCGTAGCATCATATGCAGATGTGTCCATGTTATTTTGAAACATTAGCATCATATGCAGGTGAAGAAAAATGCATTCAATGCAGGCCCGCATTCATTCATCCATCCAGCATGTTAATCTCTTCAGTTCAATCAGACTTTTGACATTAAAACTAACCTTTCTAAAAAATGAGATTCAGTGACACCGTGAAGAAAATGCTACCACGGTTTCTCTTTGGGTCTCAAGGCTCTCTCAATGCCTTTTTTTTCTCAAGGCGTGTTCAAACCATTAGCTACAGTATACGTAGTCACACACGGCTCTAGGACAATAGAGCTGGTTCTAGGACAATAGAGCAATGGTTTTCAACCCTTTTTATATCAAGGTCCATTATTTATTCAGCATTTTAGCCATGGACCACCGTTTGATGAGATTCAGCCTCTCAGACCCAAAAACGTAGAATATTTTGTTATTGTTGCGGTTTTGTCCACAATTCCATGCTGTATTGATGTTGGTACCATAGGAGAAAATAACAATTCTTCTACATTCTCTAGTTGTGTAGACTTACTCAACTAGAGAACTCTAGTTGAGTAAATTAAGTAATGCTGATGTTTAACAATAATTTAACTCTTGAGAGCGTAAAATGAAACCAAATGGACCCTTACGGGTCCATTTGGTTTCATTTTAACACTCTCAAGAGTTAAATATCTATAAGGGTCCATTTGCTTACCAACTCAACGTCATTTAGCTGGGGACCACCTGGAACCCCCTCAAGGACCACTGGTGGTCCCCGGACCACTGGTTGAGAACCACTGCTCTAGGACATTGAGTGTACAGTGGAGTCCTCAGTATGTGATACAGTAACAGCAGAGCAGTGTTTCCCAAACAGTGCTCGCGGGCCCATTTGTATGGGTTGCGAGTGAATATCCCTTTTTTCATTTCCTAACTACTTATTTCCCAAGATTTTCAAAAATACAAATAAAAACATAAAATAAATATATTTTTTTATCTGACATTTTTCAAAGGAATTTCGTAAAAAAAAAAAAAAAGCTAATCTACAGAGCTTGTAGATCGGCTATTTTCACTAGTTTAGGTCCCGGGGGGAGAAAATGACTCTTCTGGGTCTCAACTCTCAAGCTAAAAAGATTGGTTATTGGTTTACTTAATGTATTAGTTTATTATTAGATGACTATGTCTATGCATTTGATGTATTACCTTGTGTTGTCCTTGCTTACTGTAATTCGCTCTGGATTAAGAGCGTAGCCTGCTAAATGCCTAAATTGGAAATTGGAAACCACTGCAGTAGAGGACAGAAAGCAGTAGACATAGAGGAGCATTCAGAGAGCATACTGTGCCAAAGGCGCTTTGAGATCTACCCATAGCCACAAATTAAAAAGAAAAAACGTAAACCTTAACTCGCTTAAAACATTTTTTTTCCCCCCTTGATGCTTTGGGTAATGTTGACAGTGACGCGAATGCACATATTGCGTTGGGGATAAGAGAAATGTATAATATATCTAACTATATAAATGGCGAGCAACTTCCGTGCCCTCGGTGTCCACACCCCACAGCTCTGTTATCGACTAAACACAACACCGTCACACCACATGTCGCCAACACTGTCGCCACGGCGGGCGGCCTGAATTTACGTTTCGCGTAGGGCACCTGGCATGCCTCACTACACCGTTCCCACCTCGCAACATAATTAATTCTACTCACCAAATGTCGGACACAACGGAAGTGGAAGCAGCTTCCTACCGCTTACCGTGCGTACCACCGAGGCCAACACAACACGACGGCCCGCCATTGAAAATCCCCAAAACAACAAGAGCACGTTGCTCTGCTCTGCTCCACACACCAGGCTAGGTTCATGACACCAAAGGATTAGCCAGTGATGTCATCATTACTGGTCAACACACCAGGCTAGGTTCATGACAGCAAAGGATTCGACAGTGATGTCATCATTATGCAACCCGGAAGTACACATCGCCGGCATTGGGATGCCAGGTTGGGATGCCACGCCAGAAACAAGCAAGAACCTGCATGATTTTTTTTTTTTTTTTTTTTTTTTAGCGTTTGGAGATTTTCATCCGACGACTTTGGCGCGGACCACCAGGGGGTCCGCGGACCCCCTGAAACATAAAAAATATTATTTCTTCCCAATTTTTTTCTCAATTTTTGTACTTTTACATTACAACTTCTTTTTTTTTTTTTTTTTTTTCCCAAATGTTCATCCCATATATACACGCGCCCCGTGCGCGGCTAGGGGTTTCGGGCGGCCGTAGGCCGCCCGGACCTCTAGTATATATATATATGAAATGTAGAATATATTCAGCATTCAATTCCATTGTTCCCATTCAGGCATCCACAACATTTTCCCAATACTTTATGGTCTATTTGTTTCGAGGCATAGCCTACAGTCTTAAGAATGGCCGGTTGCCCTGAAGGCAGAGAGGTCGTGTAATGACAACGGCCTCCGGCTCGATCCTATACACACGCTGGCAGCTGACCGAGGCTGCTTTGAGCAAGGCACTGTCTGAGACACACCGCTATGTGTCACACAGGGGTACTAACTAACTAACTGTAACCTTGGCAACCCTGTGCTCTGACCAGCATGTGATGCTGGCTGCCTGTCTTAGAGGAAAGGAATACTCTTCTTCTTCTTCTTCTTCCTCCTCCTCCTCTTCCTCCACTGGGCCTGAATACTGACACTCTCCTCTATTCTTTGATGTTGTACAGTCGACTTGTTGCGCCGCGGTGTCATTATCGCTGCTGCAGTTGTGGGTCTGATGTGATTGTGGTTGTTATTGTGCTAATAGGGGATTCAGAGCTGATCTATTAGGACTTAATCTCCTCACCAAGAGAGTGAAGGAAAGGAATATTATCAGGAGGATTAAACAAGCGTTCCGTTCCTCCACTCCCCCCCCCTCACTCCCCCTTCTCAGCTCTCCTCTGGATATTCTGGCCTGTCATTGTTCCACAATGACACACGCACACACGCACACACACACGCACGCACACACGCACACACTCGCACTTGTCCTCACTCACGTACAGTACACACACACATGTACAGTACACACACACACACACACACACACACACACACACACACACACACACACACACACACACACACACACACACACACACACACACACACACACACACACACACACACACACACACACACACACACACACACACACACACACACACACACACACACACACACGCACACACACACTCCCAGACAAGTGTGTGTTGCTGAATGGTGCAGATGGATAAACACAGACAGACACACTTGCTCGCTTGCTCGCTCACTCGC
>NC_139953.1:37904929-37919929 GCF_963454915.1 Gymnoscopelus microlampas
GTGCGTGTGCGTGTGCGGGAGTGTGTATATGAATGTGCATGTATATGTGAGTCCGGGGAGGAGGATACGCAGCTCTCATTGTGATTCTAAATGTATCGTTTGGTCTCGTCTGAACAAATTAATAAGATCCGGAGGAGGTGAAACACACACACACACACA
The DNA here is from genome assembly GCF_963454915.1 of Gymnoscopelus microlampas. Taxonomy (NCBI): domain Eukaryota; kingdom Metazoa; phylum Chordata; class Actinopteri; order Myctophiformes; family Myctophidae; genus Gymnoscopelus; species Gymnoscopelus microlampas. Next base: position 37,905,089 of record NC_139953.1, read on the forward strand.
CACACACACACACACACACACACACACACACACACACACACACACACACACACACACACACACACACACACACACACACACACACACACACACAGTTTGCCCAGCGGTATGTGACTGAGGTTGGTTAATTGCATGTCTGTCCATGTAAGACATAATGAGAGGTGTTGAGATAGAGACAAGGAGCATTAGGAAGAATGCTCTCTTCTCTTCTCTTCTCTTCTCTTCTCTTCTCTTCTCTTCTCTTCCTCTTCTCTTCTCTTCTCTTCTCTTCTCTTCTCTCTCTCTTCTCTTCTCTTCTCTTCAGGCTACCTGCAACCCTGAATGTATCTTGAAAGCATCACTGATAAACTACAACTCACTACCTTGGGTGGGCTATTCAGTTATATACTCACACACACACACACACACACACACACACACACACACACACACACACACACACACACACACACACACACACACACACACACACACACACACACACACACACACACACACACATACATGCTGGCTGCAACCCGATCTCACACAACTTAATATACATTGCACGGAGTGTCATTCCGTGCATAGACAGCAGGAAAACCCGAGCATAGCCGCCTCGCATCTCCTCCATTGACTAAACCATTTCAGAGGCGCACAGTCTCAAGCGAACTGGAGCCACGTGAGGGACCACTGAGTGAGCTAAACTAAAGCAAACGAACGTTGCGACGTTCGCTTGAGCCTATGCAGCGCCGTTTGAGTTATGTATACCGATAGGCACAGAATCGTAAATGTTGTTGTGGGGTCTGCTCTGCTTCCTGGTTGCAACCGGTTACGCCCACCGTGGGACTCGCCGTACATATGCACGGATTTTGGGGTTTTCTAGGCGACTATGCACAGAATGACGTGCACTGGGTCTGTGCAATGTATACTAAATTGTGTGAGATCAGACTGCACACACACACACACACACACACACACACATACACACACGCACGCACACACGCACACACACACACACACACACACACACACACACACACACACACACACACACACACACACACACACACACACACAACACACACACCACACACACACACACACACACACACACCCACACACAGAGAATCTTCTCTTCCATCTGTCTCTTTATTTTCTTCTCTTTTCAAACACAACCCACCATCTTTCTCCTTGCCTCTATTTCTTCTCTCTCTCTCTCCTGCCCCCTCTTTCATTTATCTCACTCTCTCTCTCTCTCCCTCCCTATCTCCCCCTATCTCTATCTCACTCCCTACCTCCCTCTCTCCAGACGTATCTCTCACCCTCCCTCTTAGTCTCCGGTCGAGCAGAGATCTCCCGCCTACCAATGCGTCCGGGGAAATCTAAATACAGTGTTGGCTAGAAAAGTGTCGAGAACAACGCTCTCACTCCCCAAAAGCAGTGGTGGAAAAAGTACTCAAATGTTTTACTTAAGTAACAGACTAGTGTCTGTTTGGTAAAGAGAGAGATAGAGCAAACGGCAGAGGAGAAAGGGAGAGAGAGTGAAATTACATTGAGTTTTATAACTTTAGGAACGATCTTTTTGACAACAGTCAACACTGTCTCACTCCCCAAAATATATATTGTGTACGGACATCCCAAAGAAGTCAAACGGTGACTGTACCTCTCCAGTCAAACGGTGCCTTCCCGCACTTCTGCACTCCAGGAATGCGGAAGTGCAGTTCTCAAACTGGATCCGCCCAAAAAACTGTTAAAACGACGAAGGTGTTCCGTTATTTTCGCAATTCTCGGCTCATGAGTCTTGGGATATCCTGTTGACTGAGTGGGTTACAACTTTAGCATGCTCCTCTTATTTGGAAAAAACAGCGTCTATGTCACTCTGTGATTGAAAATGCTTCAGTAGCAGAGCTTCTGTTACTGCGGTAAATTATTAGCCTGGCTCCAGCCCCTGAATCGCTATAGCCTCGCATTCAGGGTCTGGTGACTCTGTAGAAAGGCAGGGTTTTCTCGGTTGAAAATCTTAAACGGCCCCAATCTAGTATGAACCACTCGCCAAAGAGTCCCACTTTGGCCACGCCCCCATCTCAGAAACCGGCTGCAGTCAAGAGCGCTTTCAGACTGAATAATAGAGTGAAACGAAATGAAAAATTCAGGCTGAGTGTCAGGCTATAGTAAATTATAGAAAAACAGACTGTTGTGTTGTTGTTACACGTTATACGACTCTGATTCCGCAACGCTGGCATGCAATGTAAGTGCACACTGGGAGCTGGCTTTTCTGGGGGTTCCGGGTGGAAAAAAAAGCAAAGCCGCCATTAATGACGTTTTTCCCTGCTTTTATTGTGGAAATGTTGTACAAAAGTGGCTTTTCCCATTCCCCTCTCTCCCCCCCCCCCCTCCCTCTCTCTCTCTCTCTCCCCCTCTCTCCCTCTCCCGTTCTCTCCCTCATTTGCTTTGCATGCCTCACTTTTACAGCCACCAGGGGAACCTGCTATAGTCTCATGTTGCTGTGTGCACTCACACTCACACTCACACTCACACACACACACACACACACACACACACACACACACACACACACACACACACACACACACACACACACACACACACACACACACACACACACACACACACACACTCGGCTATTTTCCGGTGTTTGACATCGCCGCACAACTAAGTATAAAATGGGGGGAAAATCCATAAAACTAATCTCTAAATATATAATCCTAAACCTAACCCCAACCTGAATCTTTTTCTAATTATAAACGTATTTCTAAAGATGATTTCAACCATAATACAACCATTTTTTTCTTGCGAGGACCAGGTAAAATGGTCCTCACAACGTCTATTCCTCAAATTCTACTACACTTGTGGGGACGTTTGGTCCCACAAGTATAGTAATACAAACACACACACACACCCACACCCACACACCCACCCACCCACCCACCCACCCACACACACACACACACACACACACACACACACACACACACACACACACACACACACACACACACACACACACACACACACACACACACACACACACACACACACACACACACACGACGCACACGCACGAGCAGTGATTCCTAGTCTTCTAATGGCCCCATTTAGACAAATCTGTCGCATCAGCAAGTCGTGCTTGTGAATAAGGAGAGAATAATAAGGGTGGTGTGTGCAATGGGGGGGGGGGGGGGGGGCGACACTTGTTTTCAGGATCCTTCCATCCACATGACGTCCCCTGACACAAATATTGTTATATTACAATATAATGGGCCCACGGCCCCATCAGCCAATATGTCGCTAGTGAGTTTTGGTATCCGTATTGAATTCTCAGCCCGGTGTGGGCCGCGGGGGCCCGTCGGTTGGGCCGCGAGGGTATTCGCAACTGGGCCCCCAAATAATTGGTAAGCCACTATAAGATTTGAATGATAATACAACATTAATATTTTAACAATGTATAGAAAAAAACATCCTCCTTGACATGAAAAAGTTTGAGCACCACTGATACGCTGTAGAAATGTTCGTTTTTCAGAAACCCGTCAACAGGGGGTCGGGGACCCCTAGGGGGTCCTCAGAGCTACTATAGGGGGTTTACATTAACCACTTGAACACTAGAATTCCTTTTCTGAGGGGAACATTAGCCAAAAATAGCAGATCTACAAGGTCTCAACGCCTCGCGCTGCGAGGCGTTGAGAGCTTGTAGATCGGCTATTTTTGGCAAAGAGGTGTAGAGGGAAAAAAGAGCAGACTAAGTAAGAAAAGAACTTTAATCTGAAACATAATTTTATACAGTATAGAGTAGGGGGTCCCTGCTTCATCTCTCTCTTAGCTAGGGGATCCTTGGCCTGAAAACGTTGAAGACCACGGATTTAGAAGACATGTGTAGATGCGTTCCCAGATTGAATGGGTTAACACCGATAAATAGCAACTAAATTTATACCACCTTGGTCCTTGGTTCTCCATCGATCCAAGCCGGAAAACAATTAATTGATTGATCATCAAAATGAACCTGGAAATCCACGCACGTGTTGGTGTTGTTGGTGTTCATATTGATGTTGTTGGTGCATGCATGTGTTTATGTTCATGTGTGTGTGCGCTTGTGGGTACATGCTGTGTGTGTGTATTTGTATTTGTTTGTTTCTACATACGTGTGAATAATATATGTCTGTGCGGTGACCTTTACAGTTTGCCGATGTCGGTCTGGGCGATCGTTAACATTTTCATATCGTTCAATTGTGGCCACTCGACCCGTGTAGTCACCAGGGGGATTGGACCTTCATATCGACATAGGGAAAACCAATCGGGTGATCGTCCCGAATGTGTGTGTGTGTGCGTGCGCGCGTGCGTGTGCATTGGTTAACCATTCATCTCCAGTGTGTGCTGTCGTGTGGTCGTTATGCGGTGAAGGGAGGTCATTGTAATAGAAATACTGCTGAAGCTCCACTCTCATGTTTATGAGTCACGTGATGAAGGAACAGCAAACTGCTGAGCTATTACACACACACACACACACACACACACACACACACACACACACACACACACACACACACACACACACACACACACACACACACACACACACACACACACACACACACACACACACACACACACACGCACACACGTTTGTATTACTATACTTGTGAGGACATCAACGCTTTAGGAAAGTGATTTTATGAATGTAATTTAAAAATACATATATTTTGGCAGTTTTAACCGTAAGCCTAAAGCCGAAAAACAGCAGATCTACAAGCCCACAGCGCGTCGCGCTGCGACGCGTTGTGAGCTTGTAGATCGGCTGTTTTTCAGTGCATGACACTGGCGCGCAACTAAGTATAAATCATGTTGAACTCTAAATCCAATCCCTAAACCTAACCTCTAAGACACTTAAATGTCCTAATCCTGACCTGAATGTTTTTCTAATTGTAAACGTATCTCTAAAAAATGTTTTTTAACTATAAAACAACCATTTGTCTTGTGAGGACCAGGAAAACTGTCCTCACAATGTATATTTCTTCAAATTCTACAATGTATATTTCTTCAAATATTACAGACACACACACACACACACACACACACACACACACACACACACACACACACACACACACACACACACACACACACACACACACACACACACACACACACACACACACACACACACAATGTGCTCTCAAAACATGCACACACGTTAATAATGTCCTCTATCTTTCTATTTCTCTCTATCTATCTCTCTCTCTCTGTCTTTATGTCTGTCTCTTCCTGACAAAATAGACACAAGTACGTCAGTGCACTCTGCATACTCTGTCTGCTCTCTTTGTTGCTCTCGAACCATAAACACAATTTATCGCCCTCTCTCTCCCTCTCTCTCTCTCTCTCCCGCCCTCGCTCTGTCTCATTTGCTTTTTATCTCTCACATGCTGTACACACAAAAACACACCAGACTTCGCTATCCTCGCTTTTTTTCCCCCGCCCTCAAACCTCACTCACATCCATACAGGAGAGGTTCGCTTGGTATAACCTTTTGAACGTTGACTGCAGTACTTCAATGTTTTACATTCACTTGGTATAAAACCTTGGCGACAAGTAGCAGCAGTTCATTCAAATGTAATTGTATTAACCCATTTAGACCGGTAACGCATCCGTGTCATTTTAAGATTTCTTTGGTTATTCAAAAATAGCAGATCTACAAGCTCATAGCGCGGCGCCGAGTGCCGCACTATGAGCTTGTAGATCTGCTATTTTTGTGCAAATCTTTTGAATATATATATTTTTTTTAGCCAATTATGTTTTACTCAAATCTTTGCTTCTGGGGATTCTGCAAATGAGTCAGTGGTTCTCAAACTTTTTCATGTCAAGGACCCCCAAAATGATATGTATTTGGCCGCGGACCCCCATCTCAAAATATTTTCTAATAGGGATCCCCAGAAGCAAAGATTTGAGTCAAAAATGTTCCCTTTAAAAAATATATTCATTCAAATATTTGCACAAATGTTCAAGATTTTTCAAAAAGAGCAGATAATATATATCTGCTCTTTTTGAAAAATAATATAATATAATATACGAGCTTGTATATTATACAAGCTCGTAGCGTGGCACTTTAGCCAAAGTATAAAATAATGGTTAAAGTGGTCCCAGCTTTAATGGGTTAAAGTCAGTTGCTCTGTTTATATGACCAGTATTTCTATGCATGCACCAAGGTTATTTGGTGTAAACAGTGCAGGGATGCACACAATAATATGTAGTCCTTAAGGTGGTTGTATTCCATTAGACATCCTTCTCCTGTCACAACAGCTCACACATCTTGCTACTGTGTTTGCACATTGTTGTACTTCACCCAGCAGATATGAGAGGTCTTTGTCATTAGTCATGTTTTCAAACGCTCCTTGGGTGATTGTAATCCGTGGGAAGTGTGTCTCTGATGTCTGAAGTGGTTAGGAAGTGTAGCTCAGTTTCTACCTCGTTTCGTGTGCAGTGGGTGAACAGTCTTCTCTTCTCTTCTCTTCTCTTCTCTTCTCTTCTCTTCTCTTCTCTTCTCTTCTCTTCTCTTCTCTTCTCACTCACTCACTGTGAGTGAGTGAGTGAGTGACACACACACACACACACACACACACACACACACACACACACACACACACACACACACACACACACACACACACTTTTTGATCACTTAAACCCTACATACTTAATTGACCGGTGTCCCCCAGGAGTTTGTACTGGGCCCCCTCCTTTTTCCCTCTACAGTACACCAACTGTCTATGCCGTAAACAAGCTCACAATGTGCCGCAGTTTTGGCTGAATGTTTGCCTATCTTTACCACATGTTGGTAAGGTTCGCCCATTATGACATGCCCTAGGGTTCATGTGGTTAATTCTCAGCGTAAGTGTAGGGTAGTCTTATAGAATTTGTTCTCACATGACTAGTGACAGAATTCGGGCGTGTTTGAGAATAAGGTGAAGTTAAAAACATGGAAATAAGGCAGGTCTGCCGTCAAACGCCGGCTTATAGTCCTGTGAGTAAGGCGAAAGCCAAGCGAGTTCCCGCGCTGAGCGGTGCGAAGGTACCTGTCTGACCTAGATTTAAGATGGGACTGAGGCTGTGTCGTACCGTTAACACACAAACAAACCCAATCCCCCTCTTTCTCACTTATCTCACTGACACCGACTCAAACGCATGCATGTGCATGAACACGTATACTGTACACGCACTCTCAAGTCATACAGGCACAAACGTATGCACAGATACACTGCATTGCAAGAGGTGCACTCTCTCACACACACACGCGCACACACACACACACACACACACACACACACACACACACACACACACACACACACACACACACACACACACACACACACACACACACACACACACACACACACACACACACACACACACACTCTCAACATTCTCAACCCTCCTTCAATGTTTGTAGTAGTGTTTGGCAGCAGCAGAGCAGGAACTTCTGACTGTGTTACATATGGTTAAATGAAATGGCCTCCATGTCCTATTTGGCTATTAAAAATAGCAGATATACAAGCTCATAGTGCGGCTATGAGCTTGTAGATCTGCTATTCTTGAAAACATCGTGAAAATGTGTGCAAATCTTTGAATATATATTTAAAGCCAACATTTGTAACTCAAATCTTTGCTTCTGCTGGGGGTCCCTGGAACTAAATATTTTGAGTTGGAGGGGGGGGGGGGGGGGTCCGCGGACAAATACATATCACACATAAAAATCCCAGGAATCCAGCAAGAAGCAAAAAAGATATGAGTTGAAAATGTTTGCTTTAAAAAACATATAGTATTGTTTGGCCAGCTCTTCTATGGTTAGAATGGTCCCCGTCTGTGACCATTGTACTGCATGTAGAATGAACACGATGCTTCCATGGCCACGCAGCAAAATGTACAGTGTTCATTGAAGTGTAAAGAAATGACCTTAAATTGTACGATGAAATGAATTAGTCCAACTAACAGTTTGCACTCCTACAAGCCTGCAATAGAGGATCTAATGACTTGTGAAAGAACATGAAACAACCGGGAGTGTGTGATGTACAGCAGGCTGGCCTTACCTGTTGAGAGCTTTAAATAAACAAGTAGAAGGACTTGAGATAGAAGCATGAATAACTCTTTCAGCGTCTTACTGAGTTAGGAGGAGTTGTACTTTTACAATATGTCTGAGATTAAACAATGCTGTTTTGGTCACTTGGTTTACATGGAACTTGAAGTTGAAACTCAAACCAGAGTATAAAATAACACAGGCTTTGTACTTCTTTTTGATCATAATAGGGAGTCAGGTTGCCAATTATTTTAAAGAGCTCATCATCCCTTTTTGCTTTGAGGCTAAAGACTTCTGTCTTATCCTCGTTTAATTTGAGAAAGTTATTACTCAATTTATTAAATGGTTCATTAGGCTAGTGATTAGATGTTGGCTACGCAACCACTGTTTTGTTTGCTATCTCCGCAAGGCAGAAGGCCAGGGGAAGGAGATGATGTTTTCACACGTGCTTGCCTGCCTGTGTGCGTGCGTGCGTGACACGTTGTGAGCTTATAGATCTGCTATTTTCAAACATAGTACTTTTACTTTTGGTACTTTAAGTATATTTTGATGCCAATACTTTTGTACTTTTACTCAAGTAAATGATGAATTCCGGACTTTTACTTGTAACAGAGTATTCTACATTGCAGTATTGATTGTTTTACTTAAGTAAAACATTTGAGTCCTTTTTCCACCACTGGCATAGGGTAAAGTATAGGGTTTGTTGTTTCAAAAATAATCTTGAGTTTAGCCTCTGAGGGAGCTGGAAGCATTGCCAGATGATGGATAATCTGGTGCATTTTTTAAAATGTTGGTTGTTTTTTGGCATGGCCAGCTCTCAGATGCAGAGTGGGAGGACATGCTGGAGGCCTTCGATGAGAGGACTTACCTGAACGTGAAGCGGTGGAGGCCAGGAGATGACCCCTATGCCCTGTACGCCTTCAACCAGAGAGAGAGCGAGCGTATTCCCAGCAACAGAGCCCTGCGGGACACACGACACTACAGGTATGCTTCCAACAGCAATGCACTGTACCTGTAATACTGTATAGTTCGTCCATTGTAGATGGTGTATGTTTGTGTGTGTCTTCTGGAGAACTATGTCGCTCCACAGCAACTACAGCAACTAACGTAATGGCAGGACCGCCCCGTGCAACGCATGTTACGCTGCATTATGGTCATGTAGTAATTTCAGATAATTTCGCTCCGATTACAGCAGTGTTTATCAACCCTTTCACGCCGCCCCCCCCCCCCCCCCCCCCCCCCAAATACACGTACTTGATCTGGGACCCCCCCATTCTGTTTGACTCCGTTCCACAAGTAAATATTGTGAAAATAGCCGATCTACAAGCTCGCAACGCCTCACGTTGAGAGGCTTTGTAAGCTTGGAGATCGGCTATTTTCTACATGATTGCCTCTTTCTTACATTCTTTGCCAATGTGGCCCATGTTTTCATAGCATAGTTTATTGACTACTTCTGTTGCAGAAATGGCCATTTCCTTTACTTTCGGTTTTTAATTGTCTCCGCCAGGCCGAAAGGCATGGCGCAAGACTATGTTTCACCCCCTGTCCGTCCCTCTGTGATAGCTAATCTCTCACATCGTTGACTTGATCGCAGCAAAATAACAGCCCGATGTGGAGAGTCAGTGAGAGCTGGATAAACGACGTAAAATGTGTCAAAAGGAGTCTGTACGGCTGTCGATAAATGAACACATGACGTCGGTGGGAGAGGAGATATTGTGTCTTTTGGACAAACAGCAGCGTGGTGCTGATGTTTGTTGTGTGAAGCAGCTTAATGTCAGAGTGTTTGTGTTGGAGCGCCTCAGTGCGGCTGCAGAGTTCATGTGCAACCTCTTCCAGAGAGACACAGAGACACTAGAAACTCTGCTGGGGAAAAAAAAAAACACTGCTGGGCATTGACTTTCCTATGGACATTGATCTACACACTGCAGGTATATCTGCTACACACACAACATCAAACTACACACTGCACGTATGATGCAGCGTTTGCATTACAGCCAGCATGCCAGCGTAGTTCCCATATGCTTTCAAGGTGGGCTAAACCATATGGACCCCATGTCAGCAATGTCAGCGGCATCCACTTCAGTCCCAACTGCGATGCCCATGCAGGCTATAAGTAGCTTCTACCTGGCCCTTAGGTGGGCCCCAACTAGCCATGTTTATGTGGGACCAAGGCGGGTCCTAACTGGGTTTGCCCATGCAGGCTTTAACTGGGTTCTACCTGGGCCCTAGGTGTACCCTAACCAACCACAGTGCAGTCCCCATCGCTCCAATTGTTGTGACGTCAGGGCTCTCAATACTGCACATTGGTGGAGGAGGAGGGGCCGCAGGGCGACCGCACACATCGCTGAACCAATGGTAGCCCACGGATGTTTCCTCTGTGGATTTACAATCTGCCCCTCTATGCCACATATCATCCACACTACAGGGTCTTCACTGACCGAGCCACGGCCCCACTGACCCTCATGACGCTACGCCACTTAAACGTGCGGCAGCATGCGCTGGGTTGCCAGGTTTGCACAGCCTGCGCCAGAAACAAGCAACCACCTTCATGAAAAAAAAAAAAAACCCGAAATGGTCCGCAATGTTCCAGGGGTGTCCCCGCGCGTCCCAACACTCCACAGGGGGTCAGTGGACCATCAGGGGGTCCGCGGACCCCCTGTGGACCCCCTGAAACATAACAAATATTATTTCTTCAAATTTTTTCCTTCTTCAAAAAAACTTTTCCACACTTTCACTCCGCCGATTTGGGTCCCCCAATATACACACGGCCACGCTGGGCCCCGTGCGCGGCTGGGGTTGAGGGGGGCGTAGCCCCCCGAAACTCTAGTACTGTATATGTGCGGGGAGGGTGTGTGTGTGTGTGTGTGTGTGTGTGTGTGTGTGTGTGTGTGTGTGTGTGTGTGTGTGTGTGTGTGTGTGTGTGTGTGTGTGTGTGTGTGTGCGCGCGCGTGCACGTGTATTACCTCAATATTTCCTTTTATATCTCAGGATTGTCTGACAGGATCATTGACATCCTGCTGTATTTCATGGTTTCGAGCCAAAAACTACAGGAGATACACAAGAATGTGTTGCTTTTATGTGTCCGATGTGTGGACTGCGTGTGTGTGTGTGTGTGTGTGTGTGTGTGTGTGTGTGTGTGTGTGTGTGTGTGTGTGTGTGTGTGTGTGTGTGTGTGTGTGTGTGTGTGTGTGTGTGTGGAATGTGGATGCATGAGTGAGTGAGTGAGTGAGTGAGTCAGTGAGTGAGTGAGTGAGTGAGTGAGTGAGTGAGTGAGGCTGCTCTTTCTTGTATGCCTGCGTCTGATTGATTTTGTCCTCTCTTGTGCTCTCCTGTAACAGGAGGAGGTAGTGTTTCTATGCTCGTTTGTTTCCATGAGGGACTGTTCTCCCCTGCTGTGTGAACTTCAGGTGTTATGCGAGGTAGTGTTTCTATATGCTCATTTGTTTCCATGGGGGACTGTTCTCCCTTGCTGTGTGAGCTTCAGGTGTTATGCGAGGTAGTGTTTCTATATGCTCATTTGTTTCCATGGGGGACTGTTCTCCCTTGCTGTGTGAACTTCAGGTGTTATGCGAGGTAGTGTTTCTAAGCTGGTTCGTTTGAACTTTGATGGCCGTGGCCTAGCGGACAGAGAGTCACCAGAATAATTAGTCAGAAAGTCCCCGGTTCACCTCCCGCGGCCCCCCAAACTGAATTCCCGCCACTGGATTAATAATTAATCATATTAAATCCAAAACTTCAGGTGTTATGTGAGGTAGTGTTCCTGTGCTGGTTTGCTTCCAGAGACTCTTCTCCCTGCTGCGTTGAACTTCTGCGATAATGCAAGGTAGCGTTTCTATGCCGGTTTGTTTCCAGGGAGGCACTGTTTCTCCCTGCTGTGTTGAACTTCAGGTGTTATGCGAGGTAGTGTTTCTATGCTGGTTTGTTTCCAGGGACTATTCTCCCTTGCTGTGTGTGAATTTTGCCAGCCGTGGCCTATAGTGGGCAGAGAGGCTGTCTGGTAATCAGAAAGTCACCGGTTCGCTCAAACTGAATTCCCGTCACTGCATTAACCCATTGAGACCTGAAGCCGATTCTACATGTCGATTCTACAGGACCCCCAAAATTATATATATTTGGCCGCGGACCCCCATCAAAATAATTTGTTCCAGGGACCCCAGGAAGCAAAGATTTGAGTTAAAAATGTTCGCTTTAAAAATATATATATTCAAAGATTTGCACACATTTTCACAAATTTTCAAAAATAGCAGATCTACAAGCTCGTAGCGCGGCACTCGGTGCCGCGCTATGAGCTTGTATATCTGCTATTTTTGAATAGCCCAAAGTGTAAAATAATGCTTTTTAGCTCAAATCTAAAAATGACACAGTTCCAGGTCTTAATGGGTTAATAATGAATCATATTAAATCCAAAACTTCAGGTGTTATGTGAGGTAGTGTTCCTGTGCTGGTTTGCTTCCGGAGACTCTTCTCCCTGCTGTGTTGAACTTCTGCTGTAATGGGAGGTATAGCGTTTCTATGCCGGTTTGTTTCCAGGGAGGGACTGTTTCTCCCTGGTGTGTTGAACTTAACCCATTAATACCTGGAACTGTGTCATTTTTTGATTTGAGCTAAAAAGCATTATTTTACACTTTGGCTATTCAAAAATAGCAGATCTACAAGCTCATAGCGCGGCACCGAGTGCCGCCCTACGAGCTTGTAGATCTGCTATTTTTGAAAAATCGTGAAAATGTGTGCAAATCTTCTGAATATATATATATTTTTAAAGCGAACATTTTTAACTCAAATCTTTGCTTCTGGGGAGTCCCTGGAACAAAATATTTTGATGGGGGTCCGCGGCCAAATGCATATAATTTTGGGGGTCCTTGACATGAAAAACATTGAGCACCACTCATATAGAAACATAGGTTTTTCAGAATACTGTTGAGATTTAGGAGACATGTAGAATCGGCTTCAGGTCTCAATGGATTAAGGTGTTATGCGAGGTAGTGTTTATACTGATTCGTTTCCAGAGACTGTTCTCCCTTGCTGTGTTGAACTTCAGGTGTTATGCGAGGTAGTGTTTCTATGCTGGTTTGTTTCCAGGGACCGGCTCTCCCTGCTGGGTTGAACTTCAGGTGGGAGGAAGGGAGAAGGAGGTGAGACCCAGAGCCAGAGGAGGTGAGATGAGAGCTTCCTCTAGACAGCTCAGGGAAGACGGGGAGATGAGGAGAGGAGAATGGAGGTGAAGGTGAGGAGAGGGGATTAGGGGATAGACAGAGACAGAGAGAGAGAGAGAGAGAGAGAGAGAGAGGGGAAGGAGCGAGCAGATGAAAAGTGGATGAGAGGAGAGCGGGAGGAGGTGAAAGCGAGGAAAGAGGGGAGATGGAGGAGAAGGGCGAAGTGCCACAAGCTGTTGAGAGGAGAGATAATTGCCACATGCGGAGCCTGAGAGGCTGGGGAGACTGTGTGTGTGTGTGTGTGTGTGCGTGTGCGTGTGTGTGTGTGTGTGTGTGTGTGTGTGTGTGTGTGTGTGTGTGTGTGTGTGTGTGTGTGTGTGTGTGTGTGTGTGCGTGTGCATGTGTGCATGTGTGTGAGAGAGAGAGGGCACGAGAGAGCATGCATGCATTTGCATATCTTTGTTTATCCCCGTGTCTCTACTCTGTGCAAGGTTCGTGTGTATGTGCATGTTTGTGTGTGTGCATAGTTCTCTTTTGCATGTGCAACATGCGTGCGCCTGCCTGTTCCCTCGCTCTCATGTGTGTGTGTGTGTGTGTGTGTGTGTGTGCGCGCGCGTGTGCGTGTGTGTGTGTGCGTGTGTGTGTGTGTGTGTGTGTATGTGTGTGTGTGTGTGTGTGCGATCCACTCCTTTCCAGCGCTCTGCCATTATCTCTATAAGCAGAGGGAGCCTCCCTGTGTCTTTGCCAGTCTTATAATGCCAGATTTATACTTGGGCGCGTGCCGGTGTCGCGTCGCGAGCGTTGTAGATCGCCTATTTTTCTGTGCGAGACACCGGCGCGCAACCAAGTACAAATCACCCTTAAGCCCCACTGTAGTACTACAGCCTGGATAAGATAACACCACAGCAACAATACACTGCCACTCAGCACCGACACACAGCGTGTAATACCATTCAAGACAATGAGGGGATACAGCGACGAAGCTTCAGCAGGACAATGGACGACATAATAATAACAGCTTCTTCTGTACAAGATAATTATGCCTGGTTTATGCTTGGTTCGCTGCGCGGTGCAAGCTTGTAGTTTGGCTGTTTCCACGCTCGTATAAAATACGTATAAATGAGGCTTTAGCTGGAAAAGGAAACAGAAACTGATCTAATAATAATAAAGGATTATTGTGTCATGGACGTGGACAGAATGCAGACATTGGACATTCCAGGAAAGACAATGGATCCACATTGCTATGAAATTGTTTGGAAAAACCAAAACAGGATAATACACTAAAGATGCAGATAAATTGTGCTGGAATTGAGAAAATAAATGGATTATTACCATACAATGCAACTGGCTAATAAAAGATCATATGTATCTGACTGGCCCTATTTGAAGTATAATAATATAATGTGTTATACATAATCTCCCTTGGCCACCCTTTGGTTCATTTCAGTAAATATAGTTTCCCTTTCGGAGGGGACCCAAGTTCAAATCTCGGTGGATACACATACACACACACAGGATAATGGGTTTATGTCATAATAAAAGTTTCTTGGACCCACGTAAAACAATGCATTGTCACGTAGACCGTTAAAAAATATGGACAGTGTCGCGCCATTGGTTTCGACA
>NC_139953.1:37924929-37938762 GCF_963454915.1 Gymnoscopelus microlampas
AGCAGATATACAAGCTCATAGCGCGGCACCGACTGCCGCGCTATGAGCTTGTAGATCCGCTATTTTTGAAAAGTTGTGAAGATTTTTGCAAATCTTTGAATATATATATATTTTTTGAAAGCGTTTTTTTTACTCAAATCTTTGCTTCTGGGGGGTACCTGGAACAACATATTTTGAGATGGGGGTCCGCGGCCAAATACATATCATTTCTGGTGGTCCTTGACATGAAAAAGTTTGAGATAGTATAGCAAGTTTTTTTCAAAAGAACTGTTAGGATTTAGAAGACATTTGTAGAATCCCCCAGAAGCAAAGAGTTGAGTTAAAAAGGTTTGATTTTTCTAAAAGAAATAGCCAAAAGAAAAATCTAAAAATGACACAGATGCGTTCCCGGTCTTAATGGGTTAAAGGAAATACATTATGCATACAGGACATACGTACCGACTCAATCCCTTTGTCACACATGCAGGTAAAATGTAAATGCACTCACGTGTCCATATACAGTATATGCTCACACACACAACAGTGCACATGTGCCACAGTGCATAAAATTGGCAGTAATGATTTTTTTGTGCCTGTTTCAAATGTTATCTGATGTTTTTATCCACGGTGTGCAGCAGTAGAATCAACTGAACTCACTGTATAGCCAGAGAGGAAAGTGGAGACGGATAAGAAGAGGTATCTACTATCTATCATAGATATCGTTGTTGTCGGGCAGAAACCTCTTCTTTCCACATTCTAACCTTTTGGGTTTTTTCGTAAATTAATGATGTACTTGATCACACTAAAGCGTCACATGAAAGAATCAATATTTGAGCTAAAAAGCATGATTTTACACTTTGGCTATTCGAAAATAGCAGATATACAAGCTCATAGCGCGGCACCGAGTGCCGCGCTATGAGCTTGTAGATCTGCTATTTTTGAAAAATCAAGAAAATTAGTGCAAATCTTTGAATATATATATTTTTTAAAACAAACATTTGTAACTCAAATATTTGCTTCTGGGGGTCCCTCCCTGGAACAAAATATTTTGAGATGGGGGTCCACGGCCAAATACATATACATTTTGGGGTCCTTGACATGAAGAAGTTTGAGAACCACTGATATAGAAACATACGTTTTTTTTTTTTTTAAACTGTTAGGATTTTGAAGACATTTGTATAGAATCGGAACCTCAGGTCTCAATGGGTTAAGCTTGTAGATGTGCTACATTTACTATTTTTGAATTTGAATCCTGAAAAGTAACAGTTTTGGATGTATGAGGTTTCCACCCAACAGAGAGGATATGTAGAGAGAGAGAGAGAGAGAGAGAGAGAGAGCTTCTGTCGTAAGCCTTTTTTTTCACAGAGCTGAAAATGTTCTACCTAAGATGTATCAACTATACTGTAGAGGATGGATAAAGGAACAGACCGTCTGTCAAAGTAGACGCACACGCAAATTATATGGCTGGCGGCTGTAAAGTGCGTATAAAAATACATTATGCATACAGTACAGGATATACTGTACTTACTGACTCTATAATGTAAATGAAGTTGGCAGTCACATATAGGCCACCAGCCTTCAACAGCCCACCAAGAAAGCACTGGAAACGGATGGCAGGATTTACTGTTTGCATCTCCGGCACCAACGGCAGGCAGTGTTGCCAGATTTTGCGAGAGAAATAAGCAACCAGGTCTATGAAAACAAACCCAAAAGAAGCAACTATAGGCTAATTGAGAATAGCCGATCTACAAGCTCACAACGACGCGTTGTGAGCTTGCAGATCTGCTATTTTCAAAAGAAATCTTGGAAGAAAATGTGGAATATTTTTAAAACATTTTAACAACACAAATCTTGTATGGGGGGGGGGGGGGGGTCCCCACTCCCTGGCACAAAAAAAATATTAAATTGGGGGTCCTTGGTTTAAACAACATTAGGCAAAAAGCCCAAAATAAGCAACTATACACTTTAGAAATAAGCCCAAAAGACCACAATCCGAAAGGACCAATATTAACAAGCAAGTTACTTTAGGCTACCCATGATTTGCTTTGCCCAAAGTTGCTTATAAGAAGCGTACATGGCAACACTAAAAGCTGGGTGCGTTCCAGCTGGAGATTATGCAGATTCTGCTGTGCCTTAGTATACCTTACCTTCATTCGTTGTCTCCGCCAGGCCGAAGGCGTGGCCGAGACTATAGGTTTTGTCCGCCCGTCCACGTGTCCGTCCGTCCGTCCGTCCGTCTGTGAACAGCTAATCTCCGGCACCGTTGGCCCCGATCGACGTGAAACTGTGCACACACACTCTCCCTAGAGGCCATGGAAAAACCTCTTTTCACATCGGCCTTTTATAGCTTAATCCCTCAACTCCTACAGATTCCACTCACCTCTATACAGTATAATGACTGAATTCTTTCTTTCAATGTATTTCAATGGACCTTTTTAATAATGCATTCCAGCTGTGAAACTGGTGACTGGAGGCTACATGGACTCTGCCAAACTGCCCTTGAGCAAGACGCTGAACCTGAAACAAATTCCATATAGGACGCTGATCTTTATGGTGTAGCGTCTTATACAGTATATACTGTGTGTGTGTGTGTGTGTGTGTGTGTGTGTGTGTGTGTGTGTGTGTGTGTGTGTGTGTGTGTGTGTGTGTGTGTGTGTGTGTGTGTGTGTGTGTGTGTGTGTGTGTGTGTGTGTGTGTGTGTGTGTGTGTGTGTGCGTGCGTGCGTGCTAGAGAGAAGAGGGAATTGTTCTGTCAGGATCCTGAGTGTTACGCTATTATCCTCCATGTCTGTACTGCTGTCTCCTGTCATCTTCTCTGCTCTCTCTCTCTCTCTCTCTCTCTCTCTCTCTCTCTCTCTCTCTGCTGTCCAGTTGGGTAACGATATAGTCCATGCAAATAATATACCTACCTAATAGACTGAAGAAGAGGAGAGGGGAGAGGAGAGGTGAAGAAGGGGAGTTAAAAGCACAACCACGTGGTGAGATTGATTAAAAAACACACGGTTCACATGAAGAGACTGTTGGGGGGAAAAAAGGTGATAATATAAAGATGAGAAAAGAGAGAGGTGAGAATTGTATCTATATTGAGATGCTGGTTGAAAGCAGGGAAGATGACACATGGTGAATGTCACACCTGTATAACTTATTCATTTATACCTTTAATTACACTGAGAGAGAGGGAATGGGGGAGGGGGGGGGGGCAAGGTTCACAGAATAGTGGTTCTCAACCTGTGGGTCCCCACATGATTTAGGGGGGTTCCCAGATGACAGTGAAGTGACAATTTAAATATAGACAATTTAAGGACTTTTAAGACCTTTTTAATACTCCCCCCAAAAAAAACTACGAAAACTGGTCAAACATTTGCCAAATTGTCAAATAATATAAGAAAGAGGCAAAAATAAATACAAGCTCACGAAGCCTCGCATTGCAAGGCTTTGTGAGCTTGTAGATCTGCTATTTTCACAATATATATCTGTGGAACCGAGTAAAACATAATTTCATGCCTCAGCTCCTACAATTCCAAATGCTTATCAGGGTGGGGGTCCCCCAGTTCAATTATGGTTATTTAGGGGGTCACGGCCTGAAAAGGTTGAGAACCACTGACAGAGAGAGAGAGAGAGAGAGAGAGGGGTGAGAAGGAGGAGATGAAGGGAAAGCAAGCTGCTAAGTGTAGAGGCTGACAGGCTGTGTGTGTCATGTTGAGCTGCCTTCTCAACTTACTGCAAGACATGCTGTCATACAACATAAATAGAACACACACACACACACACACACACACACACACACACACACACACACACACACACACACACACACGCACACGCACACGCACACGCACATTCACTCCCAACATACCAGTGGTGGAAAACATTTTCTACTTCAGTATCAATACTATCATGTAGAAATACTCTGTTACAAGTAAGCCTCCGGTATTCAACATTTACTTGAGTAAAATTACAAACGGCTGCTGCACTAAAAAAATCCAGAGTGGCAAGTTAACTCTGTGAGTGTAAACATGCATGCATGACAATTTAAAAATACACACGTTGTGTCTCTGGTCTGTAAGTGAGGTCTGGACTAGACAGCTGATAGACGTAACTCCGGGGTGGTCTGTCACTGACCCAGATGCAGTGCATAGCACGACTGACTGGTGTGTGTGTGTGGCCCTGACATGTAATCCCCTTAAAGGTATAGGGTAAGTGATTTACTTTGGTTAAAATAAGTGTTAAATAGCTCTATATTCTGATAGTACTCATTGCTATAGAGTGTTTGTTCAGTAAAAGGAGTCTCCCATGTCTCTCCAGCTCTTTATTAAACAGAAAATGCATTTTCAGTGCTCACTCCTGATTGGCTTAAATGTTGTCACCTATACCTGAAAATGTGCTATATTTTGTTTTCTAAAGAGCTGCAGAGGCCCCTGTGACCGAATAAACGCTCTGTAGCAATGATTACTATCAGAATATAGTACTTTAACCTTTTTCAACAAAAAAAGAAAAAACACCAACAAATATCACTTACCCTACCTTTAACTCAACCACAGTTGGTTGACTACTGACCTAATAGTCCACTTAACTCACCTGGAGTTAAGTGGGCCTTCTCTCCATCTCTCTCTCTCCGTCTCTCCCAGTCCTCATCTTTCTGTTAGATCTCCCTTGCTTGTATCTTTTGATTCCTTCATCTCTCTCTTTCTCTCTCTCTCTGTAACTGGGTTTCCATTAAACAACGTTTTCGAAAATATGAAGCAAATTTTAAGTGTTTCCGTGCAGGGATTTATGTGCAAAATCAAAAATGCGAAGACAAACATGGGTTGATGGAATCTCTCTCTCTCTCTCTCTCTCTCTCTCTCTCTCTAGGCTGGAAGAGTTTTTCTTTCATTATAAATATGTCTGCTTGTCACAGTTGTTATTCAGAATGCTCTATTATTGTTGTTACAATTTCACCTGTACGTGTCAAAACAATGTTAACAAGTCACTAACAGACTGTGTGTGTGCAGTGTTAAGCTGTGTGTGTGTGTGTGTGTGTGTGTGTGTGTGTGTGTGTGTGTGTGTGTGTGTGTGTGTGTGTGTGTGTGTGTGTGTGTGTGTGTGTGTGTGTGTGTGTGTGTGTGCGTGCGTGCGTGCGTGCGTGCGTGCGTGCGTTTATCCACGTGTCTCTACTCTGTGTGTATTCCTGGATACATGCACGTGGTTAGTCGTATGACTGCACAAACACAGCTGTATCATATACTGGAGTGGTTTCCAAACGGGAGATCGGGACCCCCAGGCGGGTCCCCAAATTATTATCATTATTCGTGTTTTATTTTTTTTGGGGGGGGGGCAGATGATTTGCAGTGTATGCAGGGTATCTGCACATTCCTTTTTTTAGTAAATATATATTTTTTAGTAAATATATACAGTATACACATTTTTTTTTCCCGTACCCCCCTTTCCCCGTAAACCCCACATTTATGAAGTCACAATTTAATTACTTTTAAGATTTTAATACCAAATTGGCATTATTTGTGGAACCGAGTCAAACTAAATGTAATGCCTACAATTCCAAGTGCTTGTCAGGGTGGGGGGGTCCCCAGTTCAAATTATGATTATTTTGGGGGTCACAGCTTGAAAAGTTTGGGAACCCTTGATATACTGCATCATGTACTATCATATACTGTATCACGTACAGGACTGTATCATGCTCTAATCACCTGTTAGCTCATCTAAAAACTGCTGGCACACAGAGATGTTTACTGGCACGGACTGATGACGTGTCACACGCCAATTCTGTGGCCTGGCAGTGGACTAGCAGACTGGCAGTGAGCTGGCAGACTGGCAGTGAGCTGGCAGACTGGCAGTGAGCTGGCAGAGAGCTGGCAGACTGGCAGTGAGCTGGCAGACTGGCAGAGAGCTGGCAGACTGGCAGTGAGCTGGCAGACTGGCAGTGAGCTGGCAGACTGGCAAAGAGCTGGCAGACTGGCAGTGCGCTGACAGACTGGCAGAGAGCTGGCAGACTGGCAGTGCGCTGACAGACTGGCAGAGAGCTGGCAGAGAGCTGGCAGACTGGCAGAGAGCTGGCAGAGAGCTGGCAGACTGGCAGTGAGCTGGCAGACTGTCTGGCAAAGAGCTGGCAGACTGGCAGAGAGCTGGCAGACTGGCAGTGCGCTGACAGACTGGCAGTGAGCTGGCAGAGAGCTGGCAGAGAGCTGGCAGACTGGCAGAGAGATGGCAGACTGGCAGAGAGCTGGCAGACTGGCAGAGAGATGGCAGACTGGCAGAGAGCTGGCAGACTGGCAGAGAGCTGGCAGACTGGCAGAGAGATGGCAGACTGGCAGAGAGCTGGCAGACTGGCGTTGCAGAGAGAAGGCCGGCAGCATGACGTTAATGAGTTGGTTCTCCCAGATGTCTTGTCAGCAGTGTGGAGGAGGAGGAGGAGGAGGAGGAGGGGGGGGGGGGGTCTTTTTAATCATGCCACTCTGTGATGTCACGTCTTTCTATTTATTCATACATGTTCCTCTGAAGCGCTGAGGGAAGCCCAGGGCTCTGATTGTTCACTTTGATTTCCTCGATGAAATCTCCTTGGCTTTTTCGCTGTCCTATTTTTCTTTCAGCCCTTATCCTGTTCCCCCATTCTCTTTATCATTTTTATTCCCACTTCCCCTCCATCCTTTCCTTTCATTCCGTGCCTCCATTTCTATTTCCCTCTCTCTCCCTCTCCCTCTCTCTCTCTCTCTCTCTCTCTCTCTCTCTCTCTCTCTCTCTCTCTCTCTCTCTCTCTCTCTCTCTCTCTCTCTCTCTCTCTCTCTCAGTATGTAAATTATCATGGTTGGTGTTGACTGCAGGAGGAGCAGAGTGATGGCGCGATAGTGAAAATGATTGGTGAGGCTCAGTTAAAATAGAGATCTTGATGGATAGAGGAAATCAATATACGTTGCTATTCTTTCACTCTTTCACTATCTCTGTTCCTCTTTCTTTCTGCATGTCTAGATATTTCTACTCTCTCTTTCCTTCATGAGTGAAACACCATGCTCTCAGATTATGGTGTACTGTATGTATTTGATCTGCATTATGTTTTTTATTATTCACTATCTCAGGGGTCTTCAACCTTTTCAGGCCAAGGACCCCTTGGCTGAGAGGAAGATAAATCAGGGACCCCCATTATAAATTGTATTAAAAAAATGTTTTCCATAGATTTCATAGGCAGCTTTCATAGACTTGTTTCGCAGCACTATCATGTTGGATTCATGTTGATGTGTATTATTCCATACATTTAACCATGCACTTAAACAGTACTTAGTAAACCTGACCTTTCACTCTGTACTTAATCTGCTCTTTTTTCCCCCTATACCAAACCACTTTGCCGAAAATTGCAGATCTACAAGCGCACAACGCCTCGCAGCGCGAGGCGTTGTGTGCTTGTAGATCTGCAATTTTTGGCTAAAGTTTTCCTCAGGATAGGGATGCTTGGTTGAAGTGGTTAATGAAAATCACACAAAGATTTGGCGGAGCCCCTGTAGTAACTCTGAAGACCTCTGCACTATATGTTTTTCTTTTCTTGATTTCAACTCTAGAATTGGAATTGAAAAAACACACACACACACACACACACACACGCGCACGCACACACGCGTTCTAGATTTGGATTGATTTGTTGTTTGCTCTTTCCATTTGTAAGCTCTGTTTTCTGGGCTTCCCTCCTGTAATGTGATTGTCGCCGCTGTACCTCGCCGACACAGAAACCTGCTGTTAAACAAGCCTTTCCACCTCTCAGCAAAAAGACATTATGTCATTTTCACAGCAGATTACGATCGCTGACTTTTTCCGTTCACCAAATTCAGCTTTCAAAGCTTTTCCTCCACTCATCTTCTTTCCTCCTGTTTTATACTTTTTAAAAGCTTTAACTAAGTCAAAGGGGTCACATGAAGTCAGACATCCATATTGG
The DNA here is from genome assembly GCF_963454915.1 of Gymnoscopelus microlampas. Lineage (NCBI taxonomy): Eukaryota > Metazoa > Chordata > Actinopteri > Myctophiformes > Myctophidae > Gymnoscopelus > Gymnoscopelus microlampas. The sequence goes on from NC_139953.1 coordinate 37,932,826, forward strand.
AGACACGTCGTTCCCATTTGGATCCCGAGATCCATATAAATTAGATTTTCTGCTTTAATCGTCTTAATGTAGCTTAACCCATTCAACCCGGGAACACATCTGTGTCAAGATTTCTTTGGCTAAAAGAATCGCAGATCTACAAGCTCATAGCGCTATGAGCTTGTAGATCAGCTATTTTTGAAAAATCGTGAAAATGTATGCAAATCTTTGAATGTATATTTTTTTAAGCTAATTTGTTCCATTGACCTCCAGAAGCAAAGATTTGAGTCACAAATGTTCAAAGATTTGCACAAATTGCAGATCTACAAGCTCATAGCGCAGCACCGAGTGCCGTCCTATGAGCTTGTGTATCTGCTATTTTTGTATACCCAAAGTATAAAATAATGGTTAAAGTGGTTAAAATCTAAAATGACACAAGATGCGTTCCCGGTCTTAATGGGTTAATCCAGTGTTGTACTCATTGGAAGTCATTCTGGATAACAGAATCAGCTTCCAATACAAAGACAGCGTTGTCTTCCCTGTGCGTAATTTTCCTCACCATCCAAATTCAACTAACTAATTCAAACCCATGACTTCATGACTGGGACTGTCTGTGTGATATGTCTAAACCAGGATATCCATCATCATAATAACACACAAAACACTCCTCATGGTACAGCAGATTTCAAGGTCGCTTATGAGGACGCCCAGGGGTTCCTTGAGGGGACAGAATGGGGGGGGGCACAGCCAAATGAGGCCCATAGTCTCACTGTATTCAATTCACTAGAAATGATTATGATGTTGTCCGCAAATTTCAATTGGACTTTAGATAAGCCTGTCCCCCACGAGCTTGCCCCCCTATGAGTGAAACGGGGGGATATGTTTCAATATCACCACATTTCTCCCTTATCACCACATTTCTCCCCATGCACAATTATGGGGTCCCCAGGGGTCTCTAGTCTCTACTTGGTCCCCTCCTTTGTTTCCCCTATACACCTAATCTCTTTGCAGAGAATAGGTATTTTCACTGAATATTTTGTCTATTCTCGCAGAATGTTCACCTATTCTGACATTAATAGGGTTCACATGGTGTTAAAACAAAACAGATTTTCATATCAGGATCCCTAGGACAGAATCGTTTGAAATGGGGGACCGTAGCCTGAGGAAAGTCGTCATTATGGGAGTGCGGCGTCCATGACATGAAAAAGTTAGGAAAACCCCAGGGTTTGAATTACTAGGAGTTATTTCTGGAGCCGCAGACGTGCACAGAGCAGAGTAGATCTCTCTATGAGTCCGGAGTGAGAAATCAACCTCATCCACCCCCCACCGTTCTGCTACTCAGCCACATTAACCTGATTAGCTAATTAACTGCACTGATTGAATTAGATCATGCCGTATGGAATGTGTATTACAACCCAGTCAGAACATGAGACCGCTCTGACTACTAATCTCCAAGTTTAAAAGACAGGCATGCATAAGAAAGTTCGCATTCTAATTAAAATCTCACCAGTTAAAGCTAATCGGCGGAGAATCCTTTCAACTAAGTTTTAGTTGTGTTTGACTTCTGCGAATTAATTCAGGGAAAGGTGAAGTTTTAGCATGAGCTTGCACACAGCATGTGCACGCACGTACACTACATACGTATGCACACCCACGTGTGTGCGTACACACACACACACACACACACACACACACACACACACACACACACACACACACGCACACAGTGCTCTATGAATTAACCCATTTGACCTGAGGCCGATTTAAAAACGCCTTTCAAAACCTAACCTACGTTTTCAGAAATCTTCTATTTCTTATTCAAAACATTTAAAACAAATCCTGTTGCTATGTACAGTACATAGCAACATCTAAAATGACACAGATGTTTTCCCTGTTTTAAAGGTATAACCACTCATAGGCTTTCCCGGTCTTAATGGGTTGAAAAAAAAAGTCACACACTCAGACATGGAGGCGTACACAAAGACATAATGTGCACGTGGTCTGTGTATGTACAGTAGGTGCAGAGGTAGGTGTGTTGCACCCCTGGGTGATACCAGTCCCAGCAGGGTGCGTTCTTAAATGTCAAAGAATAGTAGCACGCATCCGACCTCTTTGAAGACAGGTGCTGGCCCCAAAGTGAACTGAGATCAAAGAATACAAAGTTGAGCCGCACACTATTTCTGCTCCCTCAGTCCGAAGAAGAGCACGCAGGGCTCGAAACGTCACTCATAATATAACAATATAAATAAACCCTAAGGGAGCAACAATAGTGAGCGGCTCAACTTTGTATTCTTTGATCTGCGTTCTTGAATATGAAATCCGGAGCGCTTAGAGCGTAGCTCTGGGGACACTCTGACAACAATGATGGAGGAATTAAGTCATTGCAAAATGCAACGTTGTAGCTTCTTTGATGCTCATCTACATGTAACACGACATGTTTATATATGGCATGAATTAGTGTTCCTTTGGATGAATTTTGAAAGATGAAATGTTTAGTTAATGAGTATCTAATCTGACTAATCTGTTTGTAAATTGCGCGATGCGAGAGTGTGCGGTCTGGTCAACACCAACTTGGGACTCCTGAATCGCTGGCTTCCAATTCATTGTAAATTAATTCAGTGGTTCTCAAAGTGGGGTCCGGGGACCCCCAGGGGTCCTTGAGGGGGTTCCAGGGGGTCCCCAGCTAAATGACAGACAGTTAGGAAAAGAGGAACCAATGGACCCTCTTGGGGCTGTAACTCTGAGAGTGTACAAATGGAACCAAATGGACCCTTAGGAACCAAATGGACCCTTAGGAACCAAATGGACCCTCTTGGGGCTGTAACTCTGAGAGTGTACAAACGGAACCAAACGGACCCGTTTTTACGGGTCCGTTTGGTTCCGTTTGTACACTCTCAGAGTTATGATGGTCCGTGGTCTAATGCAGGGGTTCTCTAAAGTAGGGTCCGGGGACTCCCATGGTCCTTGAGTGGGTTCCAGTGGGTCCCCAGCTAAATGTGTTGATGTATATCAAACATTTTTAACACCACAAACCGGGGTCCTTGGCACAAAAATAATTTCAGATAGGGGCCCGGCGGACAAATATACATGAATTTAGGGGTCCTGACATGAAAAAGTTTGAGAACCACTGAATTCATTGATATCAGAGTGCCATATGATACTCTGAAATGGGAGCAGATTGTCAGAGAGTGCTTCCGAAAGCACCCTCCCGTCTACCACTGTTGGCTGCTGAACAAAAGGGGTTCAATGCCAAGCTCAACGGCTACTCAATGTTTAATCCATTAAGACCGGGAATGCATCTGTGTCATTTAAATAGCAGATATACAAGCTCATACATTTTCAAGATTAAAACATATATATGAGCTTGTAGATCTGCTATTATTTGAATAGCCAAAGAAATACAAAAATTACACAGATGCGTTCCCGGTCTCAAAGGGTTAATTAAACTTGAAACTATGAGCTGGAACAGAATGCTGGCAAATGCTGAAATATGAAATACAAATGTCCCCCCCCCAAATAAATAATGTTGTTGTTGTTAAATGGGAGCGGAAAACCGTTGTCTTGTGTCAATGCAGCACATAGATTACATGAATAGATTAGAGCTCCATCTGATCTAATATTTAATCTCACCTCATTTCCATATAACTCCATGTTTCTAAATGAGAGAGAGAGAGAGAGAGAGAGAGAGAGAGAGAGAGAGAGAGAGAGAGAGAGAGAGAGAGAGAGAGAGAGAGAGAGAGAGAGAGAGAGAGAGAGAGAGAGAGAGAGAGAGAGAGAGAGAGAGAGAGAGAGAGAGAGAGAGAGAGAGAGAGAGAGAGAGAGAGAGAGAGAGAGAGAGAGAGAGAGAGAGAGACGTTGATAGTGAGACAGAGAGGTATAGCCAGTGGGTTTGTATAATTAACTGTGTGTGACTCAGAGCCAGTGAGTACGGTGTCAACACACACACACACACACACACACACACACACACACACACACACACACACACACACACACACACACACACACTCACACCCCAAGCATGTTTGGTTCCTGTTTGCTCCAGTCCAACATGACATTAAGCTCAGCTGGCTTCAAAGCCCTAGGAGCCGTATAACATTTAAACAATCTCCCTCCTGTATCTATCTCCCTCTCTGTGTTCTACTGCATGTCCCTGTCCTTACTCTCCTGTATATCTCTCTCTCTCTCTCTCTCTCTCTCTCTCTCTCTCTCTCTCTCTCTCTCTCTCTCTCTCTCTCTCTCTCAATTCAATTTTCAATTCAATTTGCTTTATGGGCATGAATGTAACAATTACAATATTGCCAAAGCATCAAGTGCAGTAAATACTGAAAAAAGAATACAGCAGAAAACAATATCAAATATACAAATAAAACATGAACTTATATACGGTAATACAATATGCAAATACTGTCATAATGGTCCAAATGTACAGCATCAAACTGTGTGTGTGTGTGTGTGTGTGTGTGTGTGTGTGTGTGTGTGTGTGTGTGTGTGTGTGTGTGTGTGTGTGTGTGTGTGTGTGTGTGTGTGTGTGTGTGTGTGTGTGTGTGTGTGTGTGTGTGTGTGTGTGACAGTGTCAAGATAATAGTCACATTGAGTGTTGTTTGCTTATGTGTCCCTCAGTTTGTGACATGCAGTCACATATTGTGCAGCTAGGTGTGCTGCAGGTCCCTCTCCTAATAGAATGTGTTGTTTGTCATTGTCATCTAGCTTAAAGTATTCTGCTCTTATGTTATTATATTTGTCACATTTTAATAGAAAGTGCATCTCAGTCTCTACCTCAGCTGTGGTACAGTGACCACACACTCTTTGTTCTGGAGGCAGATAGGACTTCTTGTGTCGTCCTTTCTCTATGGCCAGACTGTGGTCACTCAGTCTGTATTTAGTCAGGATCTGTCTCTGCTTTTTATCTTTGACCGTAAAGAGATACTCTGCCAGGTTATATTCATGCTTTAGTGCCAGATAGCAATTAAGTTTGTGTTGAGTTTTGGTTTGATTGGTCCAATGTTTCAGATAGGCATCTTTTGTTAGTTTATCAATTTGGTTTACTCTGTGATAGAGCTGTTATTTTTCCTTATCAACCATATGTATAGATACTTATGCATGGCAGAAACATCACATCAGTATGTATATAAGTACCGGTAACTTTCATCAAAGGCGACAAGAAAAAAACAGACTCAGGACACAGGCAGCCATTGGATGTAATGAAAGTCTATTATTCAGAGAGAGAGAGTAATGGAAGGTTACAGTATCAGCAGGTTCACGCATCATCGGTCGTCGCCTCTCTCCGCCGTTAAACAGAGAAAGCCCTGGACTTTAACAGCGTCCAGTAACATAAACATATGACATCATTGAAGATACATCAAGCGTCCAACCGTCAGAGGGGTTATCCTGCTATTGGTGGATAGTGATGATTACGTCGTCGTCAGATGAGGATGATGATGGTAGATGATGAAGATGATGAAGATGGTGTGACAGTTTATCTTTGAACAAACAGCGTCCACATGTCTCGAATAACACGTTGACCTCGGGTCTGACCTGTCACTGGTCAGTGATGACTTCAGTGGCGCTGAAGGAATTGTTAGCAGAGGAGAACATCGAGATACAGTGTTCTCAAAACAAAGATAACCACAGAAAGGCCTGTAACTATTTGACCTTGCATAGACAGAGACAGGAGAAAATAGGGGACATGACAGAATTAGCCAATATGAGCAGCATTATATTAATTTGACATTTAAAGCAGGTTAAGGGCACTAGACAAATTATGATCAATCAAAATAACTCCATCAAGCCTACATCTTATCATGATTTGGATAGGGTCAAAGGCAAGCTGATCAAGTCTTGTACCCTTGTGACATTATTCAAACCAAATCAGACACAGACAGGCAAACTTAACATGGTGACAGAGATTTCAATGACTTAAGGGCAAAAATAAATGGTTAGTTATTCAGATAACAT